>NW_020523394.1:820000-1110000 GCF_003368295.1 Carassius auratus | reverse complement strand
TTCCTTTTCTAAATGATTTGCTATCATTCAGAGCATTCAAGACAGTGTTTATGGGTTCGTGGGAAAGATTTACTTGTGTCTGGAAACATAATGGTACGCAACAATTGGCGTGAGATAATATAGCTGATGAAAACATCTCGGCAGTGAGAGCTGTGAGCAGTCATCGGGACAATACTCGCAGCATTTCATTCGTTATTCAGGAATTTTATGACTTCCTCTCTTAATGGCCTTTCCATCATGGTGCCAGTTCGTTGCGAAAGACATATGACAGAATCATCAGGCCTCTCATGAATCAACACCGAAGACAGATGAAATCTGTATCAATATGCATCATTAGAAATTCGGTTTCCGTGTTATTTTACACATGCATTCATTCACATTGTATAGACCTCCATGCACTTGATGCATGTAATACATTCAAGACTGGAACCATTGTGCAGATGATGAAATAATTTGTTGAGACAGTGTAGTCAATATTCCTAAAACTGTGATGCCATAAATTTGTTTTATCTTTTTCCACCAGCCTGAACCTCCATCAACAAACAAGTGGCAACTAGATAAGTGGCTAAACAAAGTTAATCCTCACAATAAAGCACTAATTAACACCCAGTCAGACAGTCATGGGCTTAACAGCTCTCAACCCAATGAAAGTCAATCCTCAGAGAACCAGAGCTCCAGCAAGAGCAAGCCCAGCACAACACTGGCACCAGCAGACCCCAAGGAGAGGACTTTGCTCAGTCCTATACGAGAGAAAGCCAAACCCAAGACTGGTCAGAAGGCTCCAGACAGCAAAAGCACCAAGGTGAAATCACCAGCCTCAGTGGAGCTAGCTCCCCCGAGGAGAAGCACTGGAAAGAAGCAGCCCAAAAAGGTGGAGCGATCTTCCAGTAGTGAGGAGCACAACTGGCCAAGACCAGGAAACTCAAGTTCTACGCCGAAAGAGAAAGAGCCCCCACCTTTAGAGCCGCCAAAACCTAGAGGCAAGGGCCCTGCGGTCAAGACGGCTCCACGAAAAGAACCTCGGACCACCACAACAAACACTGCACCAACGAATATCACACCAGTTCTGGATAAAAAGAAGCACAGAGGACCCAACAAGATCATCCCCAAGTCTAAGGAGTTCATCGAGACAGAGTCTTCTTCATCCGAGTGTCATTCGGAGCCTGAAGAGCTCACTAAGGTTCAGCTACCCTGTCCTGGTCTCAACACCCTAAGCCTAAAATCCAAGGATTGCAACAGCAATATCCTGAATGTTAGTAGCCTTACCAGCACAAGCAGCACCTCTATTCCTGATCCAGGTGCTTCGGATCTCCTTGAAGAGCCCCTCTTTTCTCCCATCCCCATTGTACAAAATGAACTTTTGTCCCCACTTAGAGACTTTGAGGACATCAAGTCCCTTTGGGTTAAGATTGAACTCAGCTTCCTGTCACGGATCCCAGGGCAAGATGCCCCGGAGCCTCCCACAACCAAGGCTGAGTGTCGGGAGGTCAGTGTCAAGCACAGACGACAACAGTCTCCTGCCTCCATCCCTGCAGAAAAGAACCCTAGTAAATCCAAGAGGAAACACAAGGCAAGTGTTCATTGTTCTCACTCTCATTTCATGCTCTATAATTATAAAATCAAGGACTGCAATAGCAAAATAATCATGTAATTATTATTTTAAGCAAGTAGTCATTTAGCAGGTCCTTTTAATGACATCCATTTGTCCATGGAACAATTTATCTGGAGTGCCTTGTTGAAGGATACAACCTTGATAACTGAAGGATCACCCCTTGCTGTGTATGAATCGTACAATTAATTAGCAACCCAGGTATTTAACGACCAAACCTTTTTATTGTTTTTATAATTTACAGTAGTACAACATTGCATCCAATGTCATAATTCAATCATAGACCAGGGGCAGTTGTGGCCTAATGGTTAGAGAATTGGACTTGTAGCCCGAAGGTTGTGGGTTCAAGTCTCAGGTCTGGGGGAGTCCTCTATTTAAGTCCACTTACAATGTGAACATCAAACACTTAGCACTGAGGTCACTTGCAGCTGGTTCCCTCTCCTTTTTTTCTTTTTTTTTCATTAAACTGAACTGGGTTTGGCTTGTATAAAGTTAACTATATGTGAAAACACCCTCAGTCATCAGCCCAGACCTTTAACCGGATTATCAGACCTCAATATGCACTGGCTGTCAAAAATAACACTGCACACTCTAATATTTCACTGGACCACCTTTAGCTTTGATTATATAGTGCAGTCATAGTTGCATTGTTTTGACAACATGATGCAACATCACAACATATATTTCCATCAAGAGTTGCATTCATTTTTTGCATAGATTTTGTATTGACATTAGGAGAGCTGAACCATTCTGTAAAGTCGACTCCAGCACATCCTAAAGACTGTCAATGTGCTTTCCTGCTTTGCAAAAATGTTCTCTATTGGGCAAATCCCATTTTGGCCACCTGAGCGAAAACCTTCTTTATACCAGACCTGTACAGCGCACACACAAAAAAGTGTGTAACTTTTAACTTGAATGTGCTATTTCTAATTTATTTTACCCTTAATGAAACTAATGATACTCATTTTAGGTTACCTGAGAAAATTTTTTTTTACAGTGCTTTTACTTACCATGAATTTCTGTTAAAAATCATTTTAAAAAAGTCTCGTGGAGCAGTTAAATTCTTTGTAATAATATATTAATATAATATAATATAATAGAGTTTGCACATTGCTACACCTGAGTCTGACTGTAAAAATCTCAGAGTTTTGTTACCGTTCTGAGCCCGCCATCCACATTTTCCACAACTTAATCAAGCCAGTCTTCATTAAAGCATAATGATGTTTTATTTCACATGTCATTACATTTGCGTTGGCTCTGGCGTTGAGTTATTTCGCCCACAACCATTAGTATGTACCAAAAGTATTTGATTTCTACAGCGACTCATTTGGCGTACATCATTCTCTTTCTATGAAACCTGTTAACCGCATGCACCAACTCTATTGCAATAACTTCAAATTGACTAGAACTTAATCAAATGGCTTTCCCAACCTGTTTTTGCTTTTTACCTTTACATGGCATGTTATTTCTTCTGTACAGTCATTACTTACGTTGCATAAGCTTAAAGAGAACATTGTCTGTCAGTGGGTTAAGGTCAGGACTCAATTCATAAATAAAAATGATTTCTCATGCTCCCTGAATCACTCTTTCACAATTTGAGAAGCTTGGCATTGTCATCCTGGAATATGGACATGGGTATGTCTTCTTTAATATGATTGTTTGGGAAAGAAAAAGTCTAAATGTAGATGTTTCAACTCGGCCTACATCCTGCCAAGCTAAATAACATGTTCAATTCTGGATGGTGGAAATCAACTTCCATCTCTCTGCAGTCGGAGCACTGTGACGTGATGAGTGGAGGCAAGAAGCTTCGTATGGACAAAGACGCACTGCTGCTTCCTCCGTGTATCTCTCCCGTACATAACCACAAGGTCTCCAGCACAAAAGAGTGAGTATTCAGTACTGACTCATGGCTTGTTGCCTACATAATCAAATGCAAGTCTTAGGAGCTTTACTAGTGACTAGCCATTTTGATTTATTTTTTTATTTTATTTCAATGCATTCAGTGTATTCTTGTTGGACTGTGTTCGACCTTTTATTGTTTATTTCTGCTGAAAACCTCCATATAAAGAGTCCACAATGTTTCACTTTTCTTTAAAATATGCTGCCAGTGTCCCCTTATGTTTTTGCCACACACACTTTTTGCCTACTCAGCTTCGTAGCTTACTCGGTGTTATGTCCTCTGAAAGAATGCTGGGATATGTAGAAGGAGCAGCAGGTCACCCTATTGAGCCGCCCCTGCTTTGTCCCACTGCATTACAGTAATTTAACACTGACACCAGCCCAACGACTACCGCTAATTTTAGATATTCAATTAGTGTCAGGCCAGGCTAGAGCCCATCGAAGACATCCGCGTGACAGGGGTTATGTGCTTGTCCTGTCCGCCTGAGTGGCCACCGCACTGCGACACGACTAACGGCACTGAATCTTCATGATATGATCAGCAGCGCTACGTGAAATTATTAGCCACCGCCAACGTCTATTACTGGAAGTGTTTAGCACCCCAGGCTATTTACTGTTGTCACCTGCTCAGTGTGTTTTAAATCAGCTCATTCAGCGCATTCACCCTCTTAATTGAATTAGAAAAGTAAAGAAGGCTTTTTATTTCGTGTTGTTAACTGATGAGACTCATGTTTTATAGCGTATTTTCAGCCTAATAAGCCATGGCAAAAATATGCTGCTGTCTAGGACATTCTGTCTCAGTGGAGCTTCTTTATTTAGCGCTAAGGCTAAGTTTAAACATGTGAGCACTTACGTAAATGAATTTTGCCGAGTTTATATCAGAGCACATGCAGGTGCCACCACCTCCACACTCATCTGTATATTGTGTCTCTCCTATATTGTTCTAGAAAAAGGAAACGAAAGGAACAAAAGCATTTGAGCTCAAATGACCCTACTGCCATGAAGGGTAAAGAGAGAGAGAGAAAGCAGAATATATTATCAGATAAAAAAATAAATAAAAAAAACTGTGTAAAATAATATGTGTCAGTAGCTCCTTACAGAAGCGGTACTCTTTAATTAGGGTTCAGTTTTGTGCTGAGATGAGATGCAAAATTTGAAGTTGAGTTGAGAGCGTTTCTCTCAGACAGTCACTATAGATTCTAAAGTGCCCAGGAAACGTTTAAGTTTATATATTACTAATATGCTATCTTATGTCATATATTAGTAATATACATATTTTCTTTTAATTTTTTCATCTGATCATTTGAATGTGATCCTTTTTTTACTTGTTTTGTGAGTGTGCTTTATATTAAGGAAAGTCCTTTTTTCAGTCTAATAGTCTAAAATCATTAATGAAGTTGTTCAAGCTACAGCCTTCCGTGCAATTTCTTTCCACTGCTCGCTAAAATTAGGTCTGCATTTACACAGCAAGGCCTAAAGCACAGATCTAATATTTTGACACATACAAAATGTATAGTCCCATCAGTTTACATTCACTTAAGGCACTGTATATCTAACTGTGACACCAAGACACACTTTTCCCCCAGTATCCATCTGTAGTGTTTAAAACACAGCTAAATTTGACTCTGTATGTCTTTGTTTTAAGACATATTGTAAATACCACAAATGTATTTGGTCGCACTTAGTCTTGAAGTGTCATGCAGGTGCACAGAGAGAAACCTTTGACATGTTTTCTATTTTTATTTTTTTTTTGTCAAGTTCATTGAAGAAGCAGCCTCGCAAGCGGGTGGATAAGCTGTTACCGCCTCTACTGTCGCCGCTGTCCGATGAGCCAGTGGGCCGCCCACGGAGGAGCAGTGAATGCAGCTCCATCAGTCAGGAGGGAAACTCCTCCACTGTCCCAAACACCCTCCCCTCCACCCGCACAATACCTACCTCCACCTCTTCATCATCGTCCTCATCACACAAACACCGCAAAGGAGCGAACAAATCCTTCTGCCATTCCAAGACCAGCACTGTAAGTCACACACAGATGGATGGATGGATGGATGAATGCATGGATGGATGCATGGATGGATGGATGGAAGAAAGAATGGATGGAAGGATGGAGGAAAGGATGAATGGATGGATGGATTGATGAATGCATGGATGAATGGATGGATGGATGGGTGGATGGAGGAATGCATGCATGGATGGAAGAATGGATGGATGGATGGATGGATGGATGGATGGAGGAATGGAGGAATGCATGCATGGATGGAAGAAAGAATGGATGGAAGGATGGAGGAAAGGATGGATGGATGGATTGATGAATGCATGGATGGATGGATGAATGGATGGATGGATGCATGGAAGAATGGAAGAATGGAAGAATGGATGGATGGATGGATGGATGAATGGAAGAAAGAATGGACGGATGGATGGATGGATGGATCGATGGATGGATGGAGGAATGCATACATGGATGGAAGAATAGATGGATGGAAGAAAAAAATGGATGGATGGATAGATAGATGTGTTTAGTTTTTTCCCTCGCTTGAGGTCTTCACCACATTTCCTGTGGGTTGTTTTTTTTTTTTTTTTTTTTTTTTTTTTTTTACTAATTTCCTTCTTGGAAAGGTTTCAAAATAGCCTTGAAGGCAAGAGAATGGCTCCCATGTGCCAATTGTCCAAAATCAATCTAACTAAATGATCCTAAAAATGAAAACACTGAGTAGATGCATACAGACTGAGAGTGCATGGATCCGTTATGTTTTATTCAAGAGGCTAATTATTTTAATGTTCTCTTGCTTTTCCAGGAGGAAGACAGTCACAGCAAGCCGTCCAGTGGTTTTCACGGCAATGGTCAGTCAGAGCCAGACCTCTGGTCAAACCCTTCAACCCTGTCCGTGGAGCACATGGAGCCCAGGAGACCTAAACTCACATTTAATAACACGTATGTAACAGCCATGTGATTACTGTGGGTAATGACTGATGTGTGTGCTTGTGTACAGAAGACTGATCATGTAGTAATACATGTCTTGAATTGTCTTTCAGTCGCGTAGCAGCTCTACATATTTCAGGTTCATATTAATGCACACAATGGGATGTTTGTGAAAAACAAACCGATCTTGATCACACTTTATATCCTTACAGTGTTCACAATGCAGATTACTACATGCAGGAAGCCAAGAAGTTGAAACATAAGGCAGATGCTTTGGTAAGTCTATTCATAACACTTCTATGTGCCAGAACAACACAATAATTGTTATAGATTCAAGGTATATTTTAGTGTCTTAGGTATAATTTGTTTTATTTAATCAAGTCTTGAAAGGAAATCCTATTAATAACTTTTTAAAGCAGAAACTATTTTATTACTATGTTATAAACTACAGAAAAACATTATAGCTCATAAATTGATCTGATCATTAGTGGTATTCTGACTTTTGATTCTAGAATTTAGTTTCCATGATTATCGGAAACTTGGAAAAGGTAGTAGTTAAGTTTAGGGTATTGGGTAGGATTATGGATGTCATGCATTATATGTACTTTATAAGCACTAATAAACAGCCAATATGTTAATAATAGACATGCTAATAAGCAACTACTTATTAGTGTGAATTGGACCCTATACTAAAGTGTTACCAATAATAATAATAAAGTAGTAGTAGTAGTAGTAGTAGTAGTGTTGTTGATGTTAAAATATAATAATAATAATAATAATAATTTAAATATACAAGGAAAATTTAAGAGAAATTCTATAGCAAATATAGGTTATTCTAGCTTTGTTCTGCTAAAATTGGTCTCTATCAATGTGATCTATATAAGGCATTTTAAAAGTAATATGGTTGGGTGATAAAATCTTGGTAGTTCATTGATCAGAAGGTGTGGGAACCTTAAATTTGATATCTTGGCACCTGAGCACTGTGGGTATCAGTGAAATCTTTTTTTTCTGGAACTCTAGAGGAGGCATTTGTGAAATGATGAAATCTTTTGCACAGGAGAAAATCTCCCAAGCCAGAGACTCCATTTAGTTCTCATGCAATCTCAGTGAAGCCTAGGAGAAACAGGGATATTAGTGCGATCTTTTGCGATTTTTCTTACCAACTGGAAGTTAGCACTCAGCAAGAGTAGATGAAAAATCCCTGTCACACTGCTCTCCGCCACAGAGAGCCATTAGCAAGCTGAGGAAAAAGCTCTCTCGCCAGACCTTTTATAATTGAAGACTTTCCAATCTAGGCGAGCGAAAGCTTTTGTGTCTGCCCTTAGCATCCATAAAGCAGGAGCTTTGTTAGAGATTTACAAAACAGACCCCCAGACCCTCAATAATTGGATCCAGGCAATTATCTCTGGAGACATTGTCCATTATCGCAAGTTACATCCTCTCGGTCATAAATCGCTATGACGATGTATAGGCCTAGTCATGAATTCAAAGTAAAGGAAATTGATTGCCAGCGTTACATGAGCGTAGTGGCAGGCCTGTAATAATTCCCGGGCGTCCGTGCGCCGCGTATTAAAGGGCTCACTTGAAAACAAATGGACTCGGCTCCTGAGGTGCCAGCAGAGGCAAGTGGTCAGTAAATCTATTTTACGCTCCTATGGAGATGAGATATGCTCTCATTGTTTGTGTTCGTCTGTGCCAGACGTAATGTTGTTTAGTGCTATCGATTCGTTTGTGTTTGACAAACGAGACATGAGAGTTAAAGTTAGCCTTTAGCAACCTGTATAAGTCAGGATGAACAACATAATCCCTAAATGTAGCCAAAAGCACTTCATACCACTTTACCACACAAAATAAACTGTTCTGATTCATAAACTTGTCATGAAGTTGGAAATATATGGCATAAATCTTCACATTCCCTCACTCTTGCATTATATCTTCTGACTTGCGTTGCCTCGTAAAATAATTACTTCAGCCTAATGGCTTTATTACCTCCTCTGATGATATCTGTTTTTCAGTATGACTTTAAGAGCTTCGAAAATTACCTCAGGCGTTTTTATTCGCGGAATTCTCTCAAAGTTTAACGCCAATTTTGCTTCACAGATGGACAAGTTCGGCAAAGCTGTGAATTATGCCGACGGAGCACTCTCGTTCATCGAATGCGGGAACGCCATGGAACGAGACCCATTGGAGGCCAAGTCCCCATACACAATGTATTCAGAAACCGTAGAGCTCATCAGGTTAGTGCCCTCTTCATACATCAAAAATAAAAGATGATTGTCATGTTTTATTGACATCAGAGGCCATTTAAAATAGATGGTCCTCAAAGTTCATCAGTGTATTCTAAGATCCTATGCTAATTGAAATATGGTGTTGAAGAGAATTGTCAAAAGCATCAATAGTTTTATCATATTTGTGTAACTCTTGTACTTTTCTCATTTAAGGTACGCAATGAGATTAAAGAACTTCACAAATCATTCTGCCACAATAGCTGAGAAGAAGCTTGCTGTACTGTGGTAAGCTGGCATTCATGTCTATAAGTTCTCCATATTTAATTATATAAAACGTTAAAATGTTTTTTGTTTTGTTTTTTTAAATCAACTAATTTTGTTATACATGCAAAGAAAGACACATTAAATGGAACATTTATGTAAAAAAAAAAATTAAATAACATTTTCAATCATGATAACTGCAATAGTTTGTAAAAAATATTATTAATGTAAATGAAGATGTACAAAGGTTTGGTATTGGCGGACTAGATCTGCTATACGCTGCTGCTGCTGGAGCTGTGGCTACTGCTGCTGCAGAGCAAGTATGACTTGCTTCTGCAAAAGAACATAATTAAAGACATGCTGCTGCAAGAAAGAGAGAGGTAGTCCCCCATGCAAGCAGATCTAGGCAGGTGGTGCTGGGGAGGTGGTGGGCTAAAGAGAGAGCTCTAATAGCACGCAGTGACTGTGCATAGGTTTGTAAGAGACAATGTTATATAGAGAAACAAGTAATTAATGGTTGAAGCCGATTGGTTGGAAACATTACAATTGAATGAACCAATCAGGATGCGAATAGAGTTTCATGGCTGAACTATTTATTTCTATTGAAAAATTACTGAAACAAAAATCTTGGTTTCCACAAAAAAATAGTATGCAGGTGTTCAATACTGATAATAATCAGAAATTACCACTTTTTCAAATATTGCCTTTCATGCAGTGTGTCATGAATGCTGTATGTGAACATAAACTATCTGCAAAGTTGTGAAGACGACAGTGCATGATTGATAAAGTTATTGTCTGTCAAAAAAATAAAAGAGTTTTAGGAGACTCATAAAACAATATTAGCAACCTTAAAATGGCATAATAGGGGCACTTTAAATAAATGCAGACTTGGTGAGCATAAGAGACTTCTAAAAAAAAATAAAAAAAAATTAACTTCAACCATTTGAACTGTATTGTACTTTATAAGTACTCTGTATTGCAGTAAGTTGCAATAATACTGCACTCAGATAGAACACTCAAAAAGCATCTTCCTCATCCTCTCTGGAGTCTGATTGGCTAGTTTACAGTTTTAAGAAATCAGAGTGTGCATTTTTACCAGTCTGTCAGAAAATAAAGTTTTGTTTACAAGGCTTCTGAAATTAACAATTTTGAGGAAGAACTACTTGCTTGATTTTACAAAGTTGCAAGACTCACAGAATCGAACATGAGCAAGTAAACATTGTGTCCTTCAGAATAATTCTACATTCTAATTTTTTTATGCAGTTGTGCAGGTTATATCAGATAACACATCCTAAATGTCACAGAAAAGATGAATCATGCTTCTTTAAAAGTCATTTTAAATGTTGGTTAGATGAACCCTTCCTGACTAAGGGTACGTTTCACTACAATGATGCACTAAAAACAGAAAAGTTGTTCCTTTCAGTTTTTAAGACAATGTTGTAAAAACCGACCCTCACACTGTATTATTCATGCCAGGTCAGTAGTTGGCATTGTCTGTTTGTAAAGAAACGCTATGCACCTGTGCACATGCCTATCAACTGAACACATAATATGCATGACATCACAGTTCTCACAAATTTGCATTTTTGGAGTTTACACAAAGAGAAAACTTTATCATTTTCAAAAACTTGAACTTTGAAACTTGTTAACAAAAAATTTTCTGGGTTTGCAAACTGCTGTTGTCGTGTAAAATAATAGGAAAAACGCATAAAAAGTTGTGTAAGAGCCACAAGTATCCAGAATGATCCACAGTATGGACTTCATTCCAGTAGTCTGGTGACATCAAATTAGTGCAATACCTGTTTGATGAAAATGAATCCTTGAGTCACACCCAACATACATGGAGGTTAAAATGTGAGGTTCATTGATAACCCAACTGATGTAGTTGTTATGAAGACGTGGCGTCCGCTTTAGGGCCTTCTCTAACGTCGTTCCCCACGTACCATCAAAAGCTAAATCCAGTGCTTTGCACTAGCAGCCAGTTAAATCTCCTCTCAGCCATCGCTCACCAACAATCATCCGTACCTGGAAGGAAGCTTTAAAACACTGCTAAAGCGCTTAATCAGCTTAGAGTGGATCATTATTCCTGTATTTCATTAAGCTATTAGAGTCTAATGAAAGATTTCCACATGGTGACGGCAGAAACATATACTCGCCCAGATAAAAGCCGCCGTGCTCTGCCTGCCTGTCACGCCGCGGCAGCTTGTTTATTTTGAATCTCAAGGTTAGTTTTGCGCTTATAGCGGGATGACAGTCATCAGCGCAGATTGGAATTCAGCTGCCAGTCTCTCTTGTTTGGTAATGAAAGCCATCTAGCAGCCGAAAGGGATTTTTAAAGGCTGCTGCGTTTATGATTTATAAACCTGGGTCGAGGACATAATAGTGTTCGGGCGATATTATATGCATTTAAGAGAGCTGTAAAACCATGTTTACTCTCGGGCTTCAGATTTTAGGCTAAAATAACCTGTAGACTTTGACTTGTTACATTGGGAAACGTTACATGCACAAAAAAGACGTATCGGCAAGATGCCATAAAAGCCTATGACCTGCTTTAGGAGGGACAGACACCTTGTTTATATATTGATGGGACTCCAGTAGTCCGGATGCGTGTGAAATGTGAGAAAGCTAGTTTTGGTTTCATGGGGCTGTGCATATGTCCCAAGCATCTGGTGTCTCGCAAGCATACTGTTGAAAGGTCGTCCACCCCATGATACTGGCTGCTTTTCCCTCAGTACTCATATTGAAGCACACTGCTGGTTATCATAATACTGTTGTTGTTGTTGTTTCAACAAGATACACTTAATGTTCTTGCAGATACTTTTGGGCCTGTGATTTAGAAATCAATTCTTAACACACCATTTTGACACTATTCGCTAGTAATTAATTTGACTACTAGTGGTATCCAGCAGTAAACATACACAGGAGTTTTGTTTTGTTTTGTTGTTTTGTTTTGTTTTTGAACATTCATCTGAACCCGTAATTTCCACCAAGTATTTATTGTGCTTCAAAACATTCTGTGGTGAAAAATGACATTTAAAAAATTTGTGGAATAAAATGGTGGCACCTTTGGGAAAAATCCACCTTTTTCCACTTAGAAACTTGTTTGTTCAGTTGATGCTCATAGAGAAGTAATATGAAAACTTAAGTTGCGATGACTAACTTATATGATCTGATATGATTTTACACTGTAGTAATTTATGCATCCTAACTGCACTTAATTAAATAATATTTTAACAAATTTAGCAAAAAAAATTTTAAGTTGTTTAGGCTTTATTTTTATATTATCTATTTATTTTCTTCCCATTTCTTCACGTTCTTTAAGTTCTTCATTAACACTTTGCGTTCCAAGTACACTAATTTATAATAAAAGTACACCAAGCACCAAGTACACTAGAAAAAAAACTTGATTATACGCAACATTATTGGTCATAATGAAAATGATGACACAATTGTGGGACAGTCATAATTTGTGTACAGAAGAATATAAATAATTTTAACTGAGTAAATAATGAAATAGTTTGTCATTGATTTGATTATAATGGATTTGAAAATGCAGTGAAATTTATGATTGAAAATGTAAAATAAAGTCTACACATGAAGGCATTTGAAAACAAAAAACAAACATAAATATAGCTGCAAGCAGCGATGGCGGGCTCAAGCCACCAATGCCATCGCCACCCCGGTGGCATCAGGTAAACTGTGCCCAGCAGGCACATGCATTCACAATATCCCTCTGGCAGTGAGGTTTTAAAGGATATGGCAGTTAAAGGGTTAATCCGAATCATCAAGACTTTAAAATCACATTCACAGAACAATATATATAACTTTAGTGACACTTTACAATAATATTTCATTTCTAAACATTATGTTAACATGAACAATATTTATATAGCATTCATTCATGTCAGTTAATATTCCAAACTTAAACATTAAAACATTGTTTTATTGTGATTTTTTTCCAAGCACATTTTACCAATTTCAAACCATATCAATCTTAATAACTACCATTATTTTTTATTTAATCATTTATGAGTGCTATACAATAGTCCAGGAAAGCTGGAAGAGAAAAACTCCTTATTTTCATGTGTGCAGAATTATTGGGCATGTTTTCTTTTACAGATGAAATGCGCTAAAAAAAGAGTTTTAACTCTGTAAAGCCTGTGAGAAATATCAAACACAAATGCAATACAGAAATTGATAAGTTAAGACTTGGCCATTGTACAAAAAATGCTGACTGGGTCATGAGGTCAGAAAAGAAGAAGAAAAAAACAGGTCAAGAAGAAATGACAAAAAGAATTGCAAAATAATTAGGAATTAATGTGAAGATTAATTTTTAGTCAATTCTGCAAGACAGGAGGTGGAATAAAAAAGAGCTCCTAAATCTTAATCCCGGATTCTGGAAGATATATTCCTCAAACCATCGGACAAGAGGAGGTGGTGCTGGTCCTTCACGAGTCACTCTAATCTGTTCATAAAGCCTATATATAAAGCCTTAATATATAGTATTTCACAATACTTCATGGTATTCTAATTAAATCATTTTTTTTGAATCTTAGATCTCTCAGAACCTGACACAGAGTAATTCTGAGACTCCAGGAAAGTGGCAGTTCTGTAAAATGTTGGCACTGGAGACTAAATGCTCCCTGATAGTTTCACACCTAATTCACTTAACACACACACACACACACAAACACACACACACACACACACACACACACATTACCCACAGTGACAGAGGGACAGAGTTACATCAGATGTTTGATAGTTTTTAAATTTTCTATCATCCATATAGTGTTGTATAGTCATGAAACTATGCATATTTCCTCAGAATGACTTGTCTTCTATGTGTACATTTTTTTGAAGTGTTTAGAAGCTGCACTTTAAAAAAATAAAAAGACATTTACTGGTTACTTTTTTACTGTTATTTCAATAAATCACCAAGACAAAACCATTCAAGCTATCCAAAATTCATTCGCACCTGTTCTGTAAGATAAATTCTTTAAACAGTGGTAAAAGAGGATGTGGGGCTGAACCTTCAAGAGTCACTGAAAACTTATCTGGCCATAAAGCCTATAAAGAATTATTTCTTAATATACAGTTCACAATACTTCAGCTTGTTATTCTAATTAAGTGAGGGTCATTTTATCAGTAAATACATAAAATTCATATTATTTTTCTTTGAAAGATTTCTATAAATGATTTAAATTATACTCGTTTCTACAATAATTATTTAAAAGTAATCCTATAGCTCCATCTGGTGGCCATTATTGGTACTAAGAATTGCAAGCTTGATTTATAAGTTATGATAGTTTTAATTTTATGCTGTCTCTTGAAAATGATAAAGCTATGAAACTTACTGTGCTTCCTTCAAATGATGACTTCTACATATATAAAAAATTATGAAGAGTTGAAATTAAAAATTTTAAAGATATCGTAAAATAACTATTGTATTTTTTTATGTTACTTTAATAAATCGCTATGGCCACACCATTTAAGGTATCCTAAACCCATTCGCAATTTAACATCTTCAGTATATTAGCATCATGTTGAAAAAGTTTGGTGTGAACTACTTATGTCTTCTCGGAGGAGTATGAATTCATTTTTACATGCTGATTTTATCATAAATCCACAATAAAATTTCTGAGTTCTGTATCAATCTGTGTTGTTGTTTGTTTATTTTTATTTTTTTTATTTTTCATAGGAAGATAACTGAAAAGATTACTCTCCTTTTTAATAAATGTGCTTATAAACCAAGAACAAGCTATTTATAGCTGTATTTATAAACTGCTTACTACTGACTATTAATATTGGGACAAGGCTTTATAAAGCATAAACTGACTATTTACTAATGAGTGCAGTTATTATAAAGTGTTACCAATGCATTTACTAATGTTAACAAATTAGACATTATTTTACAGTGTTATTAAATCCTTTAATGACTTATAAGCATTTGTGAAAGAAGCTTAGTCTTGATCTGTGAACTGAACAGTTTTACTGTTACATCCATGAGATTTTAAAAATGTAGATACATGTCATGTCACAGGATGGAATAGGTCAGTATCAAATGAGTTGAAATTATTATTTGCAGCACAAATAAGTATTTTTAGAATTTTGTTTTTAATTCCTGAAACTGTCAGAAAAGGATAAGGCCTAAGAGATTTCTTAAGCTGTAATGAAAACAGCAATGTTAGCAACAGCAACAAAAAATAACAATTTAAAATACATTTTTTTTCTGGTGATTAAAGAGATGATTAAGTCTCTCTCTCTCTCTCTCATTGTGTCTGCCACTCAGCTCATGCCCATCCCCCACTCACACACACACACTCACACACACACATGCACTCAGTCAGCACACATACATTGCTCAAACAGAGGGACAGAGTGAGTTGAGATGTCTGACAGGTTTTTTTTTATTTTATTTTAATCATACAGTGTTGTAAGGTCATGAAACTATGCATATTTCCTCAGAATGATTTGATCTTTGTATGAATTTTTTTTTAAGTGTTTGGAAGCTGCAATTTAAAAATACAAGACAATTAATGATTCCCTTTTTACTGTCATTTCAAAAAATCACCACGACAAAACGGTTCAAGCTAACCAAAATCCGTTCGCAATTTAAGTTCCTCAATGTTTTTTCAACATGTAGACAAAGTTTGGTGAGTATAGTGAACATTTCCTCTGAGGAGAATGCATTAAATCAGAGCTCAATTTAAATATTCAAATCAAAATAGCCGACTTCCTGTTGTTCGTAGCTGATGACTGTGAATTAGAAAGTTGTCCGTCTTGATAAGAACAATTTATGTACCAAGTTTGGTGTCTGTAGCTAAAACTAAACCCCCCACTTTTGACAAAAGGTGGCGCTATAGCATGCCTCCTTCACGCCCTTTTAAAAGCTTTTCCCATTGTCTAGCTATCACTAATACTGATATGTGTTTTTAGTTTCATGTAAATCTGAGGTTGGTGTCTGCCTCAAACTCATCATAACAGAACATTCAAGTTTGACACGTTGCCATGGCAACGCCATATCAGATATCGATATCCCCACAACAGATTTACATCGGCCGTGTTTTGTCATTATTCTGATGAAGTTTTAAGTAAATCGAGTAAAAATAAGATGCTGAATTCAAAACATTTTGAAAATGACTCACTTCCTGCTGCCAGTTGGTGGCGCTATAACGTTGACTCTTAATAGTCACATATATACGATTGGTATCATACAACGAACAAACCAATGAAGTTTGATAAAATTCAGGAAATGTATGTGGATGTTATTAGACATTTCCTGTTTCTCATTTCTCGCCATAATTTCCCCGCCTCGCTACGGGCAAACCGTTCAAGATATCAAAAATCCCCTCGCAATTTTTCGTCCCCAATGTCTTGAGATCATGTTCACCGAGTTTCGTGGCGAACGGGTTGAAAACCTCAGAGGAGTATTTCAAATTCCAGAGCATGCTTTTTTTAAACAGCCCTGAATAGCTGACTTCCTGTTGGGCGGAGCCTATGACATAAAGTGTGAAAGTTGTTCGGCTCAATGAGATCTATAAGTGTACCGAGTTTCATATAAATACATGCAAGTCTGTGTGAGCTATGGTTCAAGATTTCTGAAGGTGTTCCAGGGGGCGCTGTAGAGTCCCTGTGGCACGCCCGGGTCCCAGCCTCTGCGGCGTCCTGATGGCCGCAGATTCCAATGTGTGTGCCAATTTTCAAGAGTTTTTGAGCATGTTAAGGCCCCTAAAAACCCCCGGAAGGTTAAATAAAAAATAAAAAAAATAATAAGAAATATAGCTGCAAGCAGCGATGGCGGGCTCAAGCCACCAATGCCATCGCCACCCCGGTGGCATCAGGTAAACTGTGCCCAGCGGGCACATGCATTCACAATATCCCTCTGGCAGTGTGGTTTTAAAAGATATGGCAGTTAAAGGGTTAATCCGAATCATCTAGACTTTAAAATCACATTCACAGAACAATATATATATATATATATATATATATATATATATATAACTTTAGTAACACTTTACAATAAGATTCCATTTATAAACATTATGTTAACATGAACAATATTTATATAGCATTCATTCATGTCAGTTAATATTCCAAACTTAAACATTAAAACATTGTTTTATTGTGATTTTTTTCCAAGCACATTTTACCAATTCCAAACCATATCAATCTTAATAACTACCATTATTTTTTATTTAATCATTTATGAGTGCTATACAATACTCCAGGAAAGCTGGAAAAGAAAAACAGGTCAAGAAGAACTGACAAAAAGAATTGCAAAATAATTAGGAATTAATGTGAAAAAAGATTAATTTTTAGTCAATTCTGCAAGCCAGACTTTTCAGGAAAGGAGGTGGAATAAAAATGAGCTCCTAAATCTTAATCCTGGATTCTGGAAGATATATTCCTCAAACCATCGAACAAGAGGAGGTGGTGCTGGTCCTTCACGAGTCACTCTAATCAGTTCATAAAGCCTATATATAAAGCCTTAATATATAGTATTTCACAATACTTCATGGTATTCTAATTAAATCATTTTTTGGAATCTTAGATCTCTCAGAACCTGACGCCGAGTAATTCTGAGACTCCAGGAAAGTGTCAGTTCTGTAAAATGTTGGCGCTGGAGACTAAATGCTCCCTGATAGTTTCACACCTAATTCACTTAACACACACACAAACACACACACAAACACACACACACACACACACACACTACCCACTGTGACAGAGGGACAGAGTGACATCAGATCTATGATAGTTTTTTAATTTTCTATCATCCATATAGTGTTGTATAGTCATGAAACTATGCATATTTCCTCAGAATGACTTGTCTTCTATGTGTACATTTTTTTGAAGTGTTTAGAAGCTGCACTTAAAAAAATAAAAGACATTTACTGGTTACTTTTTTACTGTTATTTCAAAAAATCACCACGACAAAACCATTCAAGCTATCCAAAATTCATTCGCACCTGTTCTGTAAGATAAATTCTTTAAACAGTGGTAAAAGAGGATGTGGGGCTGAACCTTCAAGAGTCACTCAAAACGTGTCTGTCCATAAAGCCTATTAAGAATTAACAATAAAGAGTTCACAATATTTCAGCTTGTTATTCTAATTAAGTGAGGGTCATTTTATCAGTAAAATACATAAAATTCATATTATTTTTCTTTGAAAGATTTCTATAAATGATTTAAATCATACTTGTTTCTACAATAATTATTTAAAAGTAATCCTATACCTCCATCTGGTGGCCATTATTGGTACTAAGAATTGCAAGCTTCATTTATAAGTTATGATAGTTTTAATTTTATGCTGGCTCTTGAAAATGATAAAGCTATTAAACTTACTGTGCTTCCTTCAAATGATGACTTCTACGTATATAAAAAAATATGAAGAGTTTGGAATGAAAAAAATTAAAGATATAGTAAAATAACTATTGTATTTTTTTTATGTTACTTTAATAAATCGCTATGACCACACCATTTAAGCTATCCTAAACCCATTCACAATTTAACATCTCAGTATATTGGCTTCATGTTAAAAAAAGTTTGGTGTGAACTACTTGTGTCTTCTTGGAGGAGTATGAAATCATTTACAGGCTGATTTTATCATAAATCCACAATAGAATTTCTGAGTTCTGTATCAATCAGTGTTGTTGTTTGTTTATTTTTATTTTTTTATTTTTCATAGGAAGATAACTGACCCTTTACTCTCCTTTTTAACAAATGTGCTTATAAACCAAAAACAAGCTATTTATAGCTGTATTTATAAACTGCTTACTACTGACTATTAATATTGGGACAAGGCTTTATAAAGCATGAACTGACTATTTACTTTTTGAGTTTGAAATTATTATTTGCAGCACAAATAAGGTTTTTTAGGATTTTTAAAAATCCCTAAAACTGTCAGAAAAGGATAAGGCCTATTTCTATGTGAGTGGCTACATTTATTTGTTTTTATAACTATAATGCATAAACTATGAAATTATACAAAATGTATAAAAAAAAAGTACAACAGTTATTGTTTTCCAATGTTTTTTATTAATTTTTTTTTTTTTTTGGATTTACATTTAAAAAAATTAGCCTACTGCAATCATTCTAAACAGCTTGAATAAAACCTGTCAATATTTATTATAGACCACTGTAACTGTGTATAATCTAACAAACAAGTTTATTATGAAAATAAAAGTGTGTACACCAGAAAAATTGGACGATAAAGAAATTGCTAACAATAGTATAATAGATCATGTTTTATGTTTTTAGGCGTTTAGATGCAGAAATGGACAAATAAAATGTAAAATAAAATGTAATTGATTTAATTAAATATAGATTAATTCTTGTTAGAGCGAAATAATAAATACATACGTACACACATTAAAAAAGCAGCCAAGATGAATGAGTTTCATTTTTTTTATAGATTCAAATTGAAGACAGAAGCAGCTGGTATATGCGGTCACTTAATATTCAAATCCAGTAGATCCACTTCAGATTTATTTCTCTACAGTTTATGTTCAATTGGCTGTTTTCGTTCATATTCGCCAAGCTATTTTGAAATAATCTTGTCCGTTATGTGTTCGTTCGTACGACGAAAGGCAGAATCCTGCAGCTCGAGAGATATGTTATTCTGCCAGTCGCGCTTTCAAATAGTCTTTCACACTTAAACGAGTCACAAACACCTGCATTTAGCTCTTGCAGTGTTACAATGGGTTTATTGTGTGCATTTGTGGTAATATTTTATTTAAAAAAGCTCTTAAACAAGAATAAATTCGTTTGTTTTGAGCTCGACACTGTAAGCGCTGATCGGAGCGGTGATTTCAGACAGGCAGCCGCGAATATTTAATTTTCACACAAACAGTTCAAAAACATCTGAATTTAGCTCTTGGTGTGTTCTAATTGGTTGATTGTGTGATATCGCTGTAATAATTTATTTTTAAAAGCTTTAAAACAGGAATAAATTCGTTTTTTCTGAGCTCTTTACTCCAGACGCTCGTGATCAGAGCGGTGATTCATCTCTCCTATTTCTCACGTATCTCTGGCCAGAAATTATTTATCCATGAGCCCTGAACCGGTAATAATCAGATATGTTGGTTTAGCTTGTCAGTGTGAATTAAATCTAAGTATGTATTTGTATTTTTAACCGATTTAAAAGTGAAAGTAAAAGTCCGGTAATTGCACCTGTAGGGGCGCTATTTCTCTCAGACAATGGAAGTCTGAAGCACATACACTCAAACAGAGGGACAGAGTGAGATGAGATGTCTGACAGTTTTTTAATTTTCTGTTATCCATACAGTGTTGTAAAGTCGTGAAACTATCCATATTTACTCAGAATGACTTTTTTTCTGTATGAAAAAAGGTTTTGAAGTGTTTGGAATTTAAAAATGCAGGACAATTAATAATTCCATTTTTATTGTCATTTAAAAAAATCACCATGACAAAACCGTTCAAGCTATCCAAAATCCATTGGCAATTTAAGTTGTTTAAAATGTTTTGGCATCATGTAGACAAAGTTTGGTGTGTATAGTGTTACTCTCCTCTGAGCAGTATGCATTAATTCACAGCTAAATGTAAAAAAAAAATCCACATTCAAATCAAAATAGCTGACTTCCTGTTGATCGTAGCTGATGACTGTGAATTAGAAAGTTGTCCGTGTTGATAAGAACAATTTTTGTACCGAGTTTGGTGTCTGTAGCTAAAACTAACCCCCCCACTTTTGACAAAAGGTGGCGCTATAGAGTGCCTCTTCCACGCCCTTTTAAAAGCTTTTTCCATTGTCTAGCTATCAAGAATACTGATATGTGTTTTGAGTTTCATGTAAATCTGAGGTTGTTATCTGCCTCAAAATCACCATAACAGAATATTCAAGTTTGACACGTTGCCATGGCAACAATATATAAGATATCAATATCCCCAAAACAGATTTACATCGGCCATGTTTTGTCATTATTCTGATGAAGTTTGAAGCAAATCGAGTAAAAATAAGATGCTGAATTCAAAGCATTTTGAAAATGACTCACTTCCTGCTGCCAGTTGGTGGCGCTATAACGTTGACTCTTAATAATCACATATATACGATCGGTATCATACATCGAACAAACCGATGAAGTTTGATCAAACTCAGGCAATGTATGTGGATGTTATTAGGCATTTCCTGTTTCTCACTTTTTGCCCTAATTTCAACGCCTCGCCACGGGCAAACCGTTCGAGATATAAAAAATCCCCTCGCAATTTTTCATCCCCAATGTCTTGAGATCATGTTCACCGAGTTTGGTGGCAATCATGTAAAAAACCTATGACAAGTATATCAAATTCCAGAACATGCTTTTTTTAAACAGCCATGAATAGCTGACTTCCTGTTGGGCGGAGCCTTTGACATAGAGCGCGAAAGTTGTTCAGCTCAATGAGATCTACAAGTGTACTGAGTTTCATATAAATATATGCAAGTGTGTGTGAGCTATGGTTCAAGATTTCTGACTGTGTTCCAGGGGGCGCTGTAGAGCCCCTGTGCCACGCCCGGGTCCCAGTCTCTGTGGCGTCCTGATGGCCGCAGATTCCAATGTGTGTGCCAATTTTCAAGAGTTTTTGAGCATGTTAAGGCCCCCAAAAACCCCCGGAAGGTTTAATAAAAAATAAAAATAATAATAATAAATATAGCTGCAAGCAGCGATGGCGGGCTCAAGCCGTCAGTGCAACGCCACCCCGGTGGCATCGGGAAAACTGTGCCCAGCGGGCATAAGCATTTACAGTAACCCTCTGGCAATCAAATTTTAAGGGATATGGCAGTTAAAGGGTTAATCCGACCCATCTAGACTTTGAAATCACATACACAGAACAATATATATAACTTTAGTAACACTTTATTTTAATATATATAAAAAATTTATAAGTTGTGCATCGTAGCTGACACCTAAATGAACACATTACAATTGGTTTATGACTGCAAGTCTTTCTCCTCAAATGCTATTGAGCTTCAAATTTGCTTTTGAGCCCATGTGAAAAAGTAGCATAATTTACATATGACTTACAGTTTGTTTTAATAAATATCAAACATTCAATTTAATGGTGCATTATAGCTGTCACCTAGATGAACAATTACAGTTGTTTTTATGACTGTAAGTCATTCTCTTCAAATGCTACTGACGTTAGAAAAGTGTATAACAATATCACATGTAACTTTAGAGATGGTCCCTAAATTTGAGACTCTCGAATGTCCAATGTCAAGCCAACTTTATGCCTGTTTTTGTTTTGTTTTTTACTTTATTTTTCTTTTCTCTGTGCCGGATTGCTGATGTCTTTTACCCGGGCATAGATGTCCATCCATCAATTACGAACATTCATCCGCAAATGTCCGAGCGGTCGCGAGCGCGGATGGGAGAATGGCGCATGTTTTATTTTTTTTGAGCTACTGGGATGGTGCCCCCTCTGTGAGTTGGTGCCCTACGAAGACTGCGTATTCTGCATATAGGGAGCGGCGGTACTATCTGGAAGATATATTCCTCAAACCGTCGTACAAGAGGAGGTGATGCTAGTACTTCAAGCATCTCTCAAAACCTATCTGTTCATAAAGCCTATATATAAAGTCTTAATATAGTATTCCACAATATGTTGTGCTATTCTAATATTATTGTGGTTTTTTATTGACA
Organism: Carassius auratus; assembly: GCF_003368295.1. Classification (NCBI taxonomy): domain Eukaryota; kingdom Metazoa; phylum Chordata; class Actinopteri; order Cypriniformes; family Cyprinidae; genus Carassius; species Carassius auratus. Next base: position 1,087,440 of record NW_020523394.1, on the reverse strand, counting down.
TTGTTATTTGCTGTTATTTTTTGTTTTAATATTGTTACTGTTGTTACTTGTTGTACGGTGACCTTGAGTGGTTTGAAATGCGCCTTAAATAAAATGCATTATTATTATTATTATTATTATTATTATTATTATTATTATTATTATTATTATTATTATTATTATTAGCTGTACACTTGATTAAAAAAAATATATATATAAACTTATGCAATTGTATATATATGTATATATAGTGTGCAGTTTTCTTTTATTGCATCTTGAAATAAATGTTTCTGAGTTCTGTGTTTGTTTATTTTTTTATTTTATTTTTTAATTTTTTTAGGAAGATTACAGCCTTTAATCTCCTCAAAATAAATGTGCATATAAACCATGAACAATTTAATTATAGCTGTATTTATAAAATGCTTACTAATGACTATTAATTTTGGGAGAAGGCTATATAAAGCAGCAACAGTTGATGTTGAGGCCTAAGATATTTCTGAAGCTGTAATGATGAAAAAACAACAACAACACAAAATTGCTTTTTTTTCTGCTGGTGATTAAAGAGATGATTAAATCTCCCTCCCTCTCTCTCTCTCTCTCTCTCTCTCTCTCTCTGACACCAAGCCCATCCCCTCTCCCACACATTCACACAAACTCAGCACACACACTTAACACACACACACTTAACACACAAACACACACACACATTACATAGCTGTATTTATAAACTGCTTACTACTGACTATTAATATTGGGACAAGGCTTTATAAAGCATGAACTGACTATTTACTAATGAGTGCAGTTATTATAAAGTGTTATCAATGCATTTGCTAATGTTAACAAATTAGACATTATTTTACAGTGTTATCAAATCCTTAAATGACTCATAAGCATTTGTGAAAGTTCTGCTTGCATTACAGCTTAGTATTGATCTGTGAGCTGAACAGATTTACTGTTACATCTATGAGATTATGTAAATTCAAATAAATATAATGTCACAGGATATCATAGGTCAGTATCAAATGAGTTTGAAATTATTATTTGCAGCACAAATAAGTTTTTTTTAGGATTTTTAAAAATCCCTAAAACTGTCAGAAAAAGGTTAAGGCCTAAGCTATTTCTATGTGAGTGGCTAAATTTATTTTTGTTTTTATAATTGTAATACACAAACTATGAAATTATACAAAATGTATAAAAAGGTAGATAAATAAATACGCACACATCAAAAAAGCAGCCAAGTCGAATGAGTTTCCTTTTTTATATAGATTAAAATTGAAGACAGAAGCAAGTGGTAAATGTGGTCACTTTAATATTCAAATCCAGTAGATCCAGTTTATGTTCACGTGGCTGTTTTCGTTTATATTCGCCAAGCTATATGTATTTTGAAATAATCTTGTCCGTGATGTGTTCGTTCGTACGACGAAAGGCAGAATCCTGCAGCTCAAGAGATATATGTTATTCTGCCAGTCGCGCTTTCAAATAGTCTTGCACACTTAAACAGGTCACAAACACCTGCATTTAGCTCTTGTAGTGTTACAATGGGTTTATTGTGTGCATTTGTGGTAATATTTTATTTAAAAAAGCTCTTAAACAAGAATAAATTCGTTTGTATTGAGCTCGACACTGTACGCGCTGATCGGAGGCGGTGATTTCAGATAGGCAGCCACAAATATTTCATTTTCACACAAACAGTTCAAAAACATCTGAATTTAGCTCTTGGTGTGTTCTAATTGGTTGATTGTGTGATATCGCTGTAATAATTTATTTTTAAAAGCTTTAAAACAGGAATAAATTCGTTTTCTCTGAGCTCTTTACTCCAGACGCTCGTGATCAGAGCGGTGATTCATCTCTCCTATTTCTCACGTATCTCTGGCCAGAAATAATTTATCCATGAGCCCTGAACCGGTAATAATCAGATATGTTGGTTTAGCTTGTCAGTGTGAACTAAATCTAAGTATTTATTTGTATTTTTAACCGATTTAAAAGTGAAAGTAAAAGTCCGGGAATTGAACCTGTAGGGGCGCTATTTCTCTCAGACAATGGAAGTCTAAGCACATATACTCAAACTGAGGGACAGAGTGAGATGAGATGTTTGACAGTTTTTTAATTTTCTGTTATCCATACAGTGTTGTAAAGCCGTGAAACTATGCATATTTCCTCAGAATTACTTATTTATCTGTATGAAAAAAATCTTTGACGAGTTTGGAAGCTGCAATTTAAAAATACAATAATGATTCCCTTTGTAAGGTCATTTAAAAAAATCACCACGGCAAAACCATTCAAGCTATCCAAAATCCATTCACAATTTAAGTTCCTATCAGAAATACTGATGTGTGTTCAGAGTTTTGTGAAATTCTAAGTATGTCATTTGCCTCAAAATCACCTGAGAAGTATTCCAGTTTGACATGTTGCCACGCCAACAATTTTTTAGATATCAATATCCCCCTTGCAGATTTATATCGGCTGTGTTTTAACATTATTCTGATGAAGTTTGAAGCAAATCGAGTAATAATAAGATGCTGACAGAGGGACAGAGTTACATCAGATGTTTGATAGTTTTTTAATTTTCTATCATCCATATAGTGTTGTATAGTCATGAAACTATGCATATTTCCTCAGAATGACTTGTCTTCTATGTGTACATTTTTTTGAAGTGTTTAGAAGCTGCACTTTAAAAAAATAAAAAGACATTTACTGGTTACTTTTTTACTGTTATTTCAATAAATCACCAAGACAAAACCATTCAAGCTATCCAAAATTCATTCGCACCTGTTCTGTAAGATAAATTATTTAAACAGTGGTAAAAGAGGATGTGGGGCTGAACCTTCAAGAGTCACTCAAAACTTATCTGTCCATAAAGCCTATAAAGAATTATTTCTTAATATACAGTTCACAATACTTCAGCTTGTTATTCTAATTAAGTGAGGGTCATTTTATCAGTAAATACATAAAATTCATATTATTTTTCTTTGAAAGATTTCTATAAATGATTTAAATTATACTCGTTTCTACAATAATTATTTAAAAGTAATCCTATAGCTCCATCTGGTGGCCATTATTGGTACTAAGAATTGCAAGCTTGATTTATAAGTTATGATAGTTTTAATTTTATGCTGGCTCTTGAAAATGATAACGCTATGAAACTTACTGTGCTTCCTTCAAATGATGACTTCTACATATATAAAAAATTATGAAGAGTTGAAATTAAAAATTTTAAAGATATCGTAAAATAACTATTGTATTTTTTTATGTTACTTTAATAAATCGCTATGGCCCCACCATTTAAGGTATCCTAAACCCATTCGCAATTTAACATCTTCAGTATATTAGCATCATGTTGAAAAAGTTTGGTGTGAACTACTTATGTCTTCTCGGAGGAGTATGAATTCATTTTTACATGCTGATTTTATCATAAATCCACAATAAAATTTCTGAGTTCTGTATCAATCTGTGTTGTTGTTTGTTTATTTATTTATTATTTATTTTTCATAGGAAGATAACTGAAAAGATTACTCTCCTTTTTAATAAATGTGCTTATAAACCAAGAACAAGCTATTTATAGCTGTATTTATAAACTGCTTACTACTGACTATTAATATTGGGACAAGGCTTTATAAAGCATAAACTGACTATTTACTAATGAGTGCAGTTATTATAAAGTGTTACCAATGCATTTACTAATGTTAACAAATTAGACATTATTTTACAGTGTTATTAAATCCTTTAATGACTTATAAGCATTTGTGAAAGAAGCTTAGTCTTGATCTGTGAACTGAACAGTTTTACTGTTACATCCATGAGATTTTAAAAATGTAGATACATGTCATGTCACAGGATGGAATAGGTCAGTATCAAATGAGTTGAAATTATTATTTGCAGCACAAATAAGTATTTTTAGAATTTTGTTTTTAATTCCTGAAACTGTCAGAAAAGGATAAGGCCTAAGAGATTTCTTAAGCTGTAATGAAAACAGCAATGTTAGCAACAGCAACAAAAAACAACAATTTAAAATACATTTTTTTTTCTGGTGATTAAAGAGATGATTAAGTCTCTCTCTCTCTCTCTCTCTCTCTCATTGTGTCTGCCACTCAGCTCATGCCCATCCCCCACTCACACACACACTCTCACACACACACACACACACTCAGTCAGCACACATACATTGCTCAAACAGAGGGACAGAGTGAGTTGAGATGTCTGACAGTTTTTTTTTTTATTTTCTTTTAATCATACAGTGTTGTAAGGTCATGAAACTATGCATATTTCCTCAGAATGATTTGATCTTTGTATGATTTTTTTTTTTAAGTGTTTGGAAGCTGCAATTTAAAAATACAAGACAATTAATGATTCCCTTTTTACTGTCATTTCAAAAAATCACCACGACAAAACGGTTCAAGCTAACCAAAATCCGTTCGCAATTTAAGTTCCTCAATGTTTTTTCAACATGTAGACAAAGTTTGGTGAGTATAGTGAACATTTCCTCTGAGGAGAATGCATTAAATCAGAGCTCAATTTAAATATTCAAATCAAAATAGCCGACTTCCTGTTGGTCGTAGCTGATGACTGTGAATTAGAAAGTTGTCCGTCTTGATAAGAACAATTTATGTACCAAGTTTGGTGTCTGTAGCTAAAACTAAACCCCCCACTTTTGACAAAAGGTGGCGCTATAGCATGCCTCCTTCACGCCCTTTTAAAAAAGCTTTTCCCATTGTCTAGCTATCACTAATACTGATATGTGTTTTTAGTTTCATGTAAATCTGAGGTTGGTGTCTGCCTCAAACTCATCATAACAGAACATTCAAGTTTGACACGTTGCCATGGCAACGCCATATCAGATATCGATATCCCCACAACAGATTTACATCGGCCGTGTTTTGTCATTATTCTGATGAAGTTTTAAGTAAATCGAGTAAAAATAAGATGCTGGATTCAAAACATTTTGAAAATGACTCACTTCCTGCTGCCAGTTGGTGGCGCTATAACGTTGACTCTTAATAGTCACATATATACGATCGGTATCATACACGAACAAACCAATGAAGTTTGATAAAATTCAGGAAATGTATGTGGATGTTATTAGACATTTCCTGTTTCTCATTTCTCGCCATAATTTCCACGCCTCGCTACGGGCAAACCGTTCAAGATATCAAAAATCCCCTCGCAATTTTTCGTCCCCAATGTCTTGAGATCATGTTCACCGAGTTTCGTGGCGAACGGGTTGAAAACCTCAGAGGAGTATTTCAAATTCCAGAGCATGCTTTTTTTAAACAGCCCTGAATAGCTGACTTCCTGTTGGGCGGAGCCTATGACATAAAGTGTGAAAGTTGTTCGGCTCAATGAGATCTATAAGTGTACCGAGTTTCATATAAATACATGCAAGTCTGTGTGAGCTATGGTTCAAGATTTCTGAAGGTGTTCCAGGGGGCGCTGTAGAGTCCCTGTGCCACGCCCGGGTCCCAGCCTCTGCGGCGTCCTGATGGCCGCAGATTCCAATGTGTGTGCCAATTTTCAAGAGTTTTTGAGCATGTTAAGGCCCCTAAAAACCCCCGGAAGGTTAAATAAAAAATAAAAAAAATAATAAGAATAATCCTTAGAAGAACAATAGGGCTCTTCGCCCCTTCGGGCTTGAGCCCTAATAATAAGAAAAAGAATAATCCTTAGGGGAACAATAGGGCTCTTCGCCCCTTCGGGCTTGAGCCCTAATAATCCTTAGAAGAACAATAGGGCTCTTCGCCCCTTCGGGCTTGAGCCCTAATAATACAAATAATAATAATGGCATGATAAATAGTTTTAGTTTGATTAAAATTCAGTTTTAATGTAACTTTGATACAACTAAAAGTTAGTGTCAATAAAAATCAATCACTTGGGCATGAAAAAGCAAAAACACCCAAACATTTCCTTGATGATGCTATATTAATAGTCCTAACAGCATCTTTCAATACTCCATGAATACATTTAGAAGGATCTTAACAGAGCACTAATGAATATTTTCTCTTTTTCAGCAATCGTTGCTTGTCACTTTTGTACTTGCGAATGTTCAAGCTGAAGAAAGATCATGCGATGAAGTATTCCCGCTCACTAATGGAGTATTTTAAGGTACAACCTTGCCTCTGTGTCTTTGTTTATTGCAATTAAGAAACAGCGCTAGAAATCTTCATATTTGTTTGAATAGCTTGTTCTCATAAATTCTGCATGCCATTATTAAATCAATTTATTCATCAATTCCAAGCATACTTGTCAAACTGTAAGCTAATTATGATTAATAACGTTTGCATGAGACCTAGCATGTTTGCATCTGGTGATTATGTGCTGTGTTGAAAAATGCTCTCAACATAGGTTTTCTTGCTCCCTCAGAATTCTGCAAAAAGTTCCAAAGCACCTTCGCCGTGGGGAGCCAATGGAAAGTACGTGCATTTTCCTCTCTTCTGTGCTTTTGTGTTTCTGCCAGCTTGTGAAAAGATTCCATCTTGCTTGAGAACAGCTCTCCTGAATCTTCTTCCCGCTGCCAAGCTGGAAAAAAATATATATAGTGTGAGATATGAAACCTCAGTCATGGCTACTTGACATCAGTGAAAGGACATGAAGAGATGAACTCTGGGAAAGCAGCATCGCTTCTATGTCAGCACCATGGCAACCGAGTACCAATGGGGTGAGGCAGTGCGAGAGGCGCTGTGTTTGACTTTGTGTGTGTGTCTGATCCAGCCTCTAGCTGGACACTACCCAGACCCGCTGTTTGGTTGCCAACCTGGCTGTCAAAAGCAATTAGCTTCACCGGCTCGGCCCCTGCAGCCACTACATTAGCAATAAAGAACCAGCCGTACCTGCTGTAGCTCTGATCAACACATCCATCCTCAACCTCCTCCTCATCCTTTACCATCATGAATCTTTTTCAGTTTTCTTTTCACCTTGGAGGGAGTTTATTTATTTTAGCAAAGCCCTGAAACCCTCTTCGAATAGGCCCAGCTGTTGACAGGGTGCATAATTTAGCCGGCAGAGACTTGAGCGTGTTTCCATTTATCAGTGGATTACAGGCCACTGAACCAGACTGTTTGGGTGCAGCACAAAAGACACCAATGAATATGTGTGCCGATAGTTGTCTGGAGACAGTTTCTGAAGGTTACTGTTGATGATGTACTGAGATACTGATTAAAGGGTTGTTGGGTGAACATAAGGAATCTCATGGCTGATGGTAGTGGTGTTAGCTTGTAGAAAAGAAGAGCACTTAATTTGCCTGAATAGGCACTTATAGTGTACAGTACTTCAAATCTTAAATGTATTTAAAAAAAAAAAACATACTTGCAGATAAAATAATATTAATGAAATAAAAGGCCACTTAGGAGAGTACAATTTTCTTGACTATTTTTCTAAACCTAAAGTGCACTATGAAAAACATTTTTTTAAAGATTTACTTTAACAATTTCTCCATCAGTGTCCCACTGGCACTCTATTTCTTTTTCTAGTCTTCACAAAACAACACATCTCGTTGGAATGGTCTGAATCTTGAGGTTCCATATTTTGCTGGTTATATCATGATATAAATAATATTGTGGCAGAAATGTAAGTTTGTGACAGGTAAATGCATTTTTTTTATTATTCTTTGGAGTTTGGATGTCAACTGGTTGCTATTTTTGATATAGGGTCTTAAAGAAATCTCACAGAAACCTACATTTTTGTAATATCAACTTCAAATTTGGAACATAAATTATTTAGACACATAGCTTTGATTTTATAGCAATCTTAGATTCCAAACTATTTTGTAGTTTTTATACATAAAGTACAGTATGTTACTTAAAGTACACTATAAATAATTAGATTAAAACTTATTTTTTTGTGCTATAAACTATATATATATATTTTTTTATTGAAATGTAATAAATTGCAGAGGCATTATAATTAATATGCCCTTTCAAATAAATGACATTCAAAGTTGAATAGAAAATACATTCATTTTACCATAAATGCTTAACAGTATTTTTTAACTAAATTAAAAGACATTAGAATTATGAAAATAATGCTAAACCAAACCCTAATCCTAACTCTAACCCTGTATTAAGTACATGTAGTTAATTAGTAATACTCAGTACTTAAATATATATTTACAATGTAACAAGAACATCTAAAAATAAAGTGTAACTGCATTTTCATTTAATTGTAAATAACGTATAATTAAATGTATGATAACATTAAGTTTGCACTTACTGTAATTATATACTTTTTAAAGTGTATTATTTCAGTAATAAATACCCGTTTATCAAGTATGCTAAAGAGTACTTATTTTACACATGGGTAGGCATTGCAGCCAATAAACATATGATTTATGTAAAGCTGGGTTGCACAGGATATTGAGCTAATGACATTTCACTGTGGGCAGGGCTTCTGATCATAACATAAAATAAACAGAAACCAAGCAACAAACAAAATTTCTTTACATGTTCTGTTCGCATCTTAAATTTGTTAGACAGGATCACGCAAGATCAATTTTAAGGGTATGAAAAATGCTATGTTAGTTTGATATGATGCGGGAATACAGTGGATCGGATTACCAAAATTCTCATTGGTCAGTATTCATCTTTCTCCCGACAGGAGCACAGGTACCCCGTCTCCCATGTCCCTGAGTTCATCTCCTGTCAGTTCGGTCAGCAGCGGCGCTGGAGTGATGGGCTCTTCCTCGGCTTCTGGAAGTGTGGCCATTCCCCAACGCATCCACCACATGGCAGCCAGTCATGTCAACATCACCAACAACATCCTGCGCAGCTATGAACACTGGGAAACTGCTGACAAGCTGGCCCAGGAAAGTCAAGGTAGGGTGGTTTTAGAGTTGTTTTTCTGTTTTTATTGTTCAGTAGACACGTTTTTTTCTTTAGACTGCAAGTAGAAAGTATTGCTGAGCCATAAATATGTATATATATTTACAGTGATTTTGCTAGTGATATCAAGCAACACTTATTTAAAATTCCATTTGGCCATGAAGTTTCCTAAAGACTGTCCATTTCAATGAATTGATTAAAAGCTCGTTTTCAATACAAAACAGTCATATATATATATATATATATATATATATATATATATATATATATATATATATATATATATATATATATAATATATATATATTATATATATATATATATATATATATATATATATATATATATATATATATATATATATTTTTTTTTTTACCCTTTCTAATCTTGACAAAACACATAATGTTGGAAAGGTCTGAGTCTCAAGGTTCCATATTTGACGGTTATTTTGTGATAGAAGGAGATTGTGACAGAAATGTATACAATTGTGACAGGAAAGAGCATTTAAAGGGGTCATATGGCATTGCTAAAAAATAACTTATCATATAGAAAATAATTATTTTGTGTATTTGGTGTAATGAAATGTTTTTATGAAGTTTAGGGTTTAAAAAACATCATCATTGTTTCTCCTCTATGCCTCGCTTTTCTGAAACGTGTCGATTTTTACAAAGCTCGTTGTTCTGAAAAGTGAGGTAAGCTCTGATTGGCCAACTAGCCATTGAGTTTGGCCGAATACCTTATGCTTGTGATGGAAATGTTATGCACTTTTATAAAGAATATCTCTTTGGGTTTGAGACTTCAGTCTTTGCAAATGTAGGGAACTCATTTATGCACGAACAGCTTATAACACTCCAAAGAGAAAGGAAAACTTGAAATCGCATCATATGCGATTAAAAAATTCAGTTTGAGTGTCACCCCGTGGCAATTAAAAAAAATTATTGTAATAATCTCACAGGAAGCTAAATCTTTGTTATATCAACTTCAAATTTGGAACAGTAATTTATTTATATCTTTATATATGTCTTTGACATTTTAGCAATTTTAGAGTTCAAAATATTCATTTTCTTTACAGTAAACTTAGAGTACATTTTACATAAATAAGTTTTAATCTTTTTATTTGAATTTGTATTTTGTATTTATTATTATTTTTTGTAATGAAGTACACACCAATTAATTTTCATATTGTTGGTGTTTATAAATGAAAACGATTCATTTTCATTCTTAATTTTCTTTAAGTGACATACAGTTTTGTAGACATGCCAGATCATTGGATTATTCTTTTTTTGTTTTTTTCCTTTGCTTTATTTTCTTCTAGCAAATTTGGAGTGAAAATTGTTTCCACAACACGTTTTCTAGTGAGAAGTTCTTTTTAAGCTATTCTAGAGAATACTGAGAGCTCTCATGATACAAACCTATTGTCAAAGGTTTGTATCATTTTTAGCACACATCTGTGTTTGAGTGGTAAAATCAGTTCTTCACCTACCACTTTTCTGGGCTTTTATATATTGCATCATGAAACAATCATTGAAGGAAAGAATTAGTTTTTACCATATTCTCCCAAAATCTCTCTCTTGCAGCTAAATCTCATTTGTCTTCACTGTCAGAGTTATATAAGTAATTCACCTCTTACACTTGCAGCGTTATCAGTGACTCAACGTTTGATACGGCCCACCAGAGAACTGAAAAAGCCACCATGTTAATTGCATTTTAGATCTGATGTGGCTTGTCATTTCCTCTCTTTCTCTCTCTGTGTTCTCTGGAGGAGACTAATTAAAACACTCTGAGAGACTGTGTGTTGTACGAGGTCTCCCCCGCCTCCGAAATCAGCCGTAATAAACTCTCTCTCAACTTCCCCTCCTCAGTGTCTTTCCTAGAAATGAATGCAGTTAAAGGCTGGTGGTCAGAATGATAGCAGGGTTGGCTAATTATGACAGTATCAGCTGTGATGCAGGTCCTCAGGCAGACAGGCACGTTGATGACTCTGTAGTCTGTTGTTGTCATCTGTTTGTTAATTACTGCAGTCATTAGTAGGTGGCAGTGATGTCATCAGATAACTCCGTTATCTTCATGCTTAACTTAAGAAGATTGACACCGATGTCTTTCTTTGGTTTTCAATGCCTCCCCAAAAAATTTAAATAATAATAATAATTTAACTTAAGATGAATTGGTATTTTTATTTATTTAATAATTTGTCTGTTAATTATTATAATAATTATTATATTGTTATTTCATCTTTATTTTAGAATTATCAATCATACCTTCACACGAAATTTAATTTAAAAAAAAGATAAATTCTTAAGAATCTTAATTTCTTGTAAGAATGTTCCAAAGTGTAATTCTTTAAGAAAGAAAGAAAGAAAAATAGAAGAATTTCTTAAATATTTTCTCAAGAACCTTTTGCTGGAGTCTCCCTAATCAATTCAATAAAAAAAACGCATTGAAAACCCTCTTTCTGCACTACAGTACATACAAATTACCTTAATAATCATTATAATAATCATATCGCCTCTCTCAAGCTGTGTTGATTCAGTTGCAACTTTCTTGTGACTGCTTTATCTAGAGTGAATGCATAGATTTTAGAAAGGGAACAGAAGTGATTTAAAACCTTAAAAATACACAAATACAGTCATTGTATTTTTATTTTATTTTTTTATTAAAGTTATATTAAGATTTAACTTTAAATTTAAAAAAGTTACACTTTTCATGTTCAGTAAGTAATCTTTGTTATAAGTAAATATGTAGGTTTGATTAATTTGGCCAATCATGATATGAGTCAAATAAATTGAATTAAATACTATTCATTTCAATGGTGTCAATTCTACATGAGGGTAATTCTCAGATTGTAATGTATGTTCTTATTTTACAGATGATATATTCAAATAAAATTTCTCATCAGCACTGAACATTCATTTCAAAGAATCCCTCAATTTTGTAATAAACAAAAAGAGAAAATGCAGTAAGAGCATGGCAATTACATGGTAACATTCAAAACCTCACTAATTAATTAATTTAGAGCTCTCTAAAAAAAAAAAAATCACTGGCAAAACGTGTTTATTTTTTCAATAAAATTCTTTATTTGTATTTATCGACAATTTATGAAGAACTGTGTCTTCTCTAAATACATGACTCATTTTTAATGTCGTCGTTGGACCCATTGTTTGGGTTAAGATGTTGTAGTTAGCCTGCAATCAAGTTGCATCTGCTTTATTGTTGGTTATTGCTGTCAATGGCACATAAAAATGGTATTCAATGTCAAAAAGGTTAGCAAAAAAATAATAATAACTGTTCCTTCCATGTTGACTATTGCACTTTGTGTCTGTCTCTGTTCTGACAGAGTTCTTTCTGGAGCTGGACTCAGTAATGGAACCGTTGACGCAGCACAGCAGCATGACAGAACTGGTGCGCTACATACGCCAAGGACTGCACTGGCTTCGGCTGGAAGCCCATTTATTATAGTGCTGGCTCTTCCACTGTGCTCTTCCTTTCTCTGTCTTTCTCTGTCTCACTCTCTTCCCCACCGTTCATCACTACCTCCACCATCTTTGCCATCTACAGCCCTCCAGAACCCTGAGGGAAGTCGGCAGTTAACCACTAGCGAGCCTCAGAACTGTGAGTTATTCCCTGGAGGGTGCCATGTCCTCGGTCCAGCTTGATTCCTGTAAGAGTGCGTCAAGAAAAACTGGGGATGCCGTAGAAGGACGGAGCACTGCTGCATCCCATCACAGCACTACGGGAGGCCAAATTTATGCATCTGTTACAAGAACAGAATCTGTGATGGTAGCAGTGGGCAAGTTAACAATGTTGTTGAACAAAAATCCAACTAGGAACCACTGTGATGTAGGCCAGGCGAATCTAATTCACTTTGTATGGTAGGATGAGCCAGAAACACACTTCACGCAAGTACGCAAAGACATGCATGAATGCGTAATAAATTCAAATGATATCTTTAATTAAACTAGATGATCGTCAAACTGTTGCTTCACTACAACAATAGTTAAACCATAAGAAAAGTTTCCAGTCCTTGTGCTGGACTGGACGTGTTTGGTTTACTCTAATAGCTGCTATATCGCCCCCGGTGGCATCGCTGAGAATACACACACTGGCGGTTGAATTATGAATTGCACAGCTTGAAATCCAACTCACGACAAATGAAATCCAACTCATGTAGCTGATGTTCACGTACTTGCGTTGAGTATTTTTTAGGCCTTACCACTGCGTTACACTGAGATAATGTTCCTGTAGCTCAAGCGGTAGAGCATTGCGTTAACAAGTGCAAGGTTGTGGGTTCGATTCCCAGGGAACACATGATAGGTAAAAACGGTTAGCCTGAATGCACTGTAAGTCGCTTTGGATAAAAGTGTCTGCTAAATGCATAAAACTACACAGGAATTAGAGTGCAGATAAACGAGCTGTTAACAATGCATTCATCTCAAATGCATATCTGGAGATTCACACGTATCCGTTTGAAATAGTGCTTATCTGTCAAGGCTTTTGTGATGACAGTAAGGGATGGGTACGGTAGTCATCAATTCTCTCCAACGTCACCATCTTTCTGTTTTACTGTGGCACCCTGACAGCTGGCGTCAGTGCGAGCAGTGTGAAAGACTCCTTGGCTTCGCTCCAAAGCTGCGTTCTCTGAGACAGGCTTCACGTCTTGTGTTCACAGCGTCAGAGGCTGATGGGAGATTTCCCTTATACATATGCACATATGACAGATTGAAATCTTCTGAAGGAGCTATCAGAGAATCTTTAAGATTTCTTTCCAATATGTACCATAATGACTGTGTTGTACATGACAGCTACTTTAACTGTTCGGTGTTTGTTCGATCTTGCATGTTAATGCAGAGAGGTAGAGGTAGGACTGAGAGACATCAGCGTATTTCACAAGCACTAGGAAGAATCATTGGGTTTTGTCCAGTTTTTTTCGGTTGATTCCAGCATCTTTAAGGCTGGCTTGATAACATTTCACATTAAGTTGTTATCTATCGAGTTTATTAATGCTTGTACTTCAACATTACATTTTTCTATCTCCAGAGACACTTCCAAACAAGCTAGGTCGGAATTTGGGGCCTAAACAATTGCATCATGTGATCAAATCACAAACCTTTTTTAATCAAATGATAACTTTCCATGCATAAACTCTACGGAGGAATTTAATGTCAAATATGATGTGAAATTGTTGATAACCTATCAGTAAGATACAAACTGTTTCTTCTTGCTGTTCTGTTCATAAATGTGTGTGTTTATGTGTGTGTGTGTGTGTGTGGAGCAGATTTTCATTGGCAGGGTGTTCATTGTATTGTAAAGCTTCATATATCTGTCAGTTTATCACTTGAATGTCAGAATGTGAGCGAGAGATGGGATGTATGTGTGAAACAGACATTTCACTAAGATTATTCAAAGTGCCTGCGTATCCAATGGAAATTTATTAGAGTCTATATTTAAGGATGACAATGGATCTGAATGATTTTCCATACCATATTGGTATATCCGATTTTTCTGTTTTCATAACATGATTATTTATTTATTATCTTTGTAAAAAATTTGCGGTTGTGAAACCTGTTTTGCGCTTTAATGTTCAAGTACATTTCAAATTTTCATTTTCTGCTCTGATGATGATAGAAAATGACTTAAAAGTGAATGACGTCTAAGTGCATTTGAATTCTTTTATGTATTGTACAGCTAAATACACAGCATACACATTTCTCATTACCTCCTTCATGGATGTTTCCTGGGCAACTTTCACATAATATTGTGAGAAATGCTTACTGTCCAATAACGGTTTGTAGTGCAATACTCACTGTAGCACACAAATAGCAATACGTCAGGATGAAGTATACAAAACATCTTACAACAAAATTAATTAGAGCGCAAAAGTAAGTCAGAGCAAGTTTTTTTTTTTTTTTTTTTTTTGAAAGACTTTATTCACTTCATGGACTTCCTTTGATGCGAGGCAAAAGTATCATTATGCAAATAGTGAAATGTTCCTTCCCAATATTACCAGCTGTTTTCTTACTTCTATAAAGTGGCTTTCTAAAATGTGTATGGTTTCTGGTGCATCTGTTGCTGTGTTTGTTTGAGTTATGCCAGTCTGGCAAAGAAATCTGTGGCCCTCTGGCAGTTCATCAAAAACCAGCAGCACTGACTCACTCTAGAAGTGAAGTAAACAACCTGCTCTGCCTATTAGATGCACCTCTAATGCCCCCAGTTTGTCTTGCAATGAAAAACAACAGTTGTATTCATTCTTGGACTTTTTACTCACTTTATATCCTCTTCCTGATTTTGGAATCAAGCAAGTGGAGAAATAAATTTGGCCCAATACTGCGTTAAAACCTGTTAACATTTTTTTTTTTTTTTTTTGATTTATTACATTGTTACAAATTAGCTACTACACTGTAATAAGGCAAAATCCCAAAGATTTAATTATTAATTATTAATAGTAGGGAACATTACCAATATGGCAGTTTACACAGAATTCACTTCTTATTTGAAAGTTTAAACTACATTAATATAAATATCTTTTTTAGTTTTTTGCATAAAAAGCCGGATGTTTAATTGAGAATCAGTGTTAAATATTTAATTTAAATAAGGGGCATTGAACAAATACTGACCAAACCAGGACAAATAAATATTTATTGTAATCATGTATTCTAGGATATATACTAAAAGTAAAAATGTTTTGGATTTACACCATTTTATGATGAATAATGGTCGGAATATCTATACATAGTTTTGTTGCAATCAGAAATCACATTCGTAGAGCCTAAATCATCAAGGATGTCCATAAAAGTGCCACAAAAATCATGTTTTATCTCAATACTGGGACACATAACATGCTTTTGCGAGGGATTATATCTATATGATGTTTCTCATACTGACTTTGGTAATGTGTAATTCAAATTAATTTAGGACCTCATGGTGTCATACTGATTTTAAAACAAACATTTGAAACTGTCTGAGAAACATATTGATTATATCAGTTAATAAGGGCCACAAACTCAGCTATGTGTTGCAGAAACATACTTTGATTTCATCATGTAGCGTTTCCATTTGCTGCCGAACCATTCATACCTCTGCTTTAACAAAGCTTGAAGGTGTTTGCTTTTTAAATAATCACAATGTATTAGCAATTACCCGGCGTCGTTCTGGGGTAGCATAAGGTCGCTTTGATTCTTTGTGCTTCTGAATGAGCTCTACAATGACGAAAAAGCCTATCAGGAAGAACAATCTCCAATTAAAGCAGGCTCAGCTGGAGGCTTTCTATTTGCTCTGCAAATTAAACATGTAAATAGCTCTTTTGTTACCGTAAAACACCACATCATGTTGTCAATTAAAGATCTTCCATTTCCCACGCTGATTAACAGGCGGCATGTACCATGATACATTTAAAGGACTGACATTGGCGCTTATAAACAAAATGCATAAAAAAATCTTGATTTGTATTAAACTTGAGCGCTTCTCTGATTAAAACGTATGAGTATTTTGCTATAACATAAGTTTAATGATTCCATTTATTGCCTACAAACCATAAAAATGTCATTGTATTTAAATCAACGTGTTACCAAGTCAGTTTCTAACTTCATCAGAGATTTCGTTTTAAAATACCTTGTTGCAAATGCCTTGTTACTAATGTAAACTGTAGAGAATCAAAGAACAGTTATTTACAGTCTTGTTTGAACTTTCTCTGTACAGTATTAGGTTGTGCACCATGATTTGTCTTTTTGAGATTGTAATCACATCAAGGTGTTGCATTTGACCCTAAAACACATCCACAGCTTTGAATCTATGAAGATATGCAACATCTCTCATTGCTTCCATGTCATTTGAGTCTGCCTTTCTGCTACGTTCTACATTTTCAGTTAAATCACCAACTGGAGAATCTTATTGTTGGATTTTTGAACCAGAGTGTACAAATGGGTAACACTACAATGGGTTTAATACAGAAGAAAGGTATTTACACAACAAGGCAATATTTACTTAAAGTGGATCGTTGGAAGCCATTGAAATAACCAAATGAAAGGCAATGTATTTGAGTATATTGGTGGCATAGTATGTTTGAAAAGATGTATATACCAGAGCTTGTTGGGGTCACTACTGGCAAAATCTAAAACTGAAATTGGTGCAATGTCCCAAAGAGCAGTTAATCTCGATTTAGCCTTATGGGAAATGATAGCATTTCCTTTCTTTGTGGTTTCAGAAATGCAGCCATCATACTGTTATTTAAGGAAAGTTTCAAGGTTTCATTTTGATAAAATATGCAAACTGATTTATGTGAAGAAAAAAAAAACTTAACGACAAAGAAAACAAGTTTCTTACGAGTTTTAATGCAGCATGACTTTCTACAAGTTACTGTCAAAATCAAGGTTGCGTTTAATTAATACTCGATTTCCAAGACGTCAGTATTGTTATATGTTGTAGACATATTTAAACCTGTGAGAAAGCAGTTCTGTGAAACTTGCGCTTTATAGAAATGCCTCAATGCTACCTATTGCCTAAAAGGATTGTTGGTTTGACGTCATGAAAAGCGGGATTTCTACTTCAAGTAAAGAGCCTTTATCTTACAAAGGTACTGGCTGTTGGCGAAGTTGTACACATTACTTGCAATGACAGAAGATTTCAATGTTCTGGCATGCTGTAGTATTTAGGTTTTGTTTTGTTTGTTTGTTTGTTTTTTTGTACAGAGCAGGTAACCTGCAGTGCTTTGAATTTATACATTGTATAGTTGTACGAATTCATTTTAATATGCGTTATGTATCAAAAACCTTCCTGCCTGGTTAGCTTTGTATTTTTGATGTGTTGCACAAGTCCAGCGTTTGTTTTTTGTTTGTTTTTTTCTTCTTTTTTTTTTTTTGGCTATTGTATGTTTATTTTATAATAAAACTGTCAAACGTTATGAACAAAACTAAGATGTAGTTATGTTGTTTTTAAATGTTTAATGTCTGTAAAAAAAAATGATGAATAAAAATGGTATGAGCCAAATTTAAAAAGATTATAAAAAATAAAGTTTGGGTTTTCCATCTCTTACATGGTCATAAATGTCACAGAAACCTACTTCAACCTCTGAATAAACACAACATAAGCAAACCATCACTGTAAGAGGAAGGAACGCATGACTCGTAATGGGAGATGAATTGTGTGGAAATGAATTTTAAATGGTGAGAACTTTTTTCTGGGCATCTTTTACTGTCTGAGACATAAAATACTATTGGATATGACAATCGACCACATTAACCTTAAAGCACCACAGTAAATAGAAATATGTTTCCAAGGACATACCCAGTGAACTGAAAAATAGGCCAAGATGCAGTGGCTATGCTGGTGTTCGCTAAATGTAGGAGGAGAACATTTGAATTGATTGCATGCATTTCCCTCATCAATTAAGTTCCAGTCTTCATATATACTTGACATATTTTCATTTAAATCAGACTGTGGTTACTGGGCCTCATAACAGCATTCTGCTTGAATATAATGTTCTCTTATTTATTCATCACTAGGAAAATTTGCAATGCTCAGACATGTCTCATTAATTTATGAGCTTCTTTGTGTGTGGGGAAGTGCTGCAATTCTTTAATTTAAGCCATAAAATAATATACCTTTAATGTAATAATGTGCTTAATAAAATGCACCTTTCTCTCATGGGTTCCTCCCATTAGAAAATGCTCCAAATCGTGTGTCAGAAAGACTTTTATTTACTTAATATGAGCTTTTAATTTCTTCCTGGCAATGAGCCACCTCCTTGACAAGATTAATTTCCATGATGCTGTTCACAATCAAGGTAATTTTTCAGACACTATGGCTACCTGTCTTCAGGTTACAGGTGCAAATTCATAAGTAAGAGTTTTAGTTGTGAAAGTTGTAATAGTTACTTAACGACAAAGTACTCAGAAGTAGCATTTGCGAATTAATTATTGCGTCATTAAAAATCAAGTTGATACTCACACTTTGTATTGTGTAAATGGCAGATGGTACTCTGTAGCATGAAAAACAAACTTGTATTCTAATTGTGAATAGGTTAAAGGGTTAGTTCACCCAATTTGCTAAATTATGTCATTAATAACTTACCCTCATGTTGTTCCAAACCCGTAAGACCTCCGTTTACTTTTGGAACACAGTTTAAGATATTTTAGATTTAGTCCGAGAGGTCTCAGTCCCTCCATTGAAGCTGTGTGAACGGTATACTGTTCATGTCCAGAAAGGTAAGAAAAACATCATCAAAGTAGTCCATGTGACATCAGAGGGTCAGTTAGAATTTGCTGAAGCATCGAAAATACATTTTGGTCAAAAAATAACAAAAACGACGACTTTATTCAGCATTGTCTTCTCTTCCGGGTCTGTTGTAAGACGGTTCAAAACAAAGCAGTTTGTCATATCCGGTTTGCGAAATAATCATTCGATGTAACCAAATTCTTTTAACCTGTTCACCAAATCGAACTGAATCATTTGAAACGGTTCTCGTCTCCAATACGCATTAATCCGCTAATGACCTAAGCTGTTCACTTAATGTGTCTGACACTCCCTCTGAGTTCAAACAAACCAATATCCAGGATTAATTCATGCACTCAAAGAGTTCACTGACTGAACTTCTGTGAAGAAAGAGATGAACACCGAGCCGAGCCAGATAATGACTCGTTCACGAGTCAAGAACTGTTTCTGTCAGACGTCTCCGATTCGAGATCCGAGGAGCTGATGATACTGCACATGTGTGATTCAGCGTGAAGCAAACCGACACACAGGGCGTCTGAAACAAACTGATTCTTTTGGTGATTGATTCTGATTCTGTGCTAATGTTATGATCCCAGGTAAGCCAAAGGCTTGCAATCATCGCCAATGACGTCATTAGGTCGAGCGCAAAAGAACCGGTGAACCGTTTTCTTCAACCGGTTTATTGAATCGAACTGTTAGAAAGAACTACTTTTGATCTGAAAACCGGTGCAAACAGTTCTTGACTCGTGAATGAGTCATTATCTGGCTCAGCTCGGTGTTCATCTTCAGTTCTCTCTTCACAGCAGTTCAGTTAGTGTACTGTTTGAGTAAATGAATTACTCCGGGATATTGGTTTGTTTTAACTCAGAGGGAGTGTCAGCCACATTAAACAAGTTAACAGCTTCATTTGTGGATTAATGCGTATTGGAAATGCGAACTGTTTAAAACGATTCAGTTCTATTTGGTGAACTGGTTCAAAAAGATCCGGTTACATCGAATGATTCGTTCGCGAACCGGATATCACTAAACTGCTTTGTTTAGAGCTGTCTAAACAACAGACACGGAAGAGAAGACAATGGTGAACAAAGTCGTAGTTTTTGCTATTTTTGGACCAAAATATATTTTCGATGCTTCAACAAATTCTAACTGACCCTCTGATGTCACATGGACTACTTTGATGATGTTTTTCTTACCTTTCTGGACATGGACAGTATACCGTTCACACAGCTTCAATGGAGGCACTGAGAGCTCTCGGACTAAATCTAAAATATCTTAAACTGTGTTCCGAAGATAAATGGAGGTCTTACTGGTTTGGAACGACATGAGGGTGAGTTATTAATGACATCATTTTCATTTTTGGGTGTACTATCCCTTTAAGGCAAGAAAAAAGTGCTCCCATTACAATGAATGGAGCTGTCACAACATAAGTGAGTTATATATTTACTTAATTATTATGATAATACCAGTGATGACTTGAAGAACACAGATAAACCACATATTGTCATGTTGTATGTTTACTGTCTTCATGTTTGATCAGTAAAAGCAGGGTTTCTCCAAACACTGTCCTGGAGGGCCGGTGTCCTGCAGGTTCAGCTCCAACCCTATTTCAACATGAACCAGCTAATTTAGGTCTTAGTAGACAAACTGGAAACTTCCAGTCAGGTGTATTGAAGCATGTTGAAGCTAAACTCTGACAGTTTCCAAGTTTGGAAACCCCTGAGTTAAAGCAATTCTGTCTTCTTTTTATTCAGTCATAGTGATAGATGTACTGCTTTGGAATTTTCAGAACGTGAGTTCTATTCTATTCATGAGTTTTATCTTCTGTGATGCATATACAGAGTTTTTGGAGAATATGAATGAAACAGACATTTCATGTGTTAAAATGAGCCATGAACAAGCAAGATTAGATAAGTAAAAAATAGCATTACTAAATCAGTAAAATTGGAAATATCCTTTTAAATAAAGTCTTGTGGTGCAAATTGCATTTCATGTGGTTTAAATGCCCCCCTTGGCCTGTGAACTTGAGAAGCTACCACGGGCTAAGAGTGTCATTAGCTTCAAGTTATTTAGCTACAAAAAAACTCATTATGCTGTTAATATTGCGAACTGGTAATTTTGTATGTATTTTCGTAATCTTCAAAACGTTGGTTTGTAGTGTAAATAGTTTATCATTTTTATCGTTATTCAACAGTTTACATTGAAAAATACATTTGTTGATTCATTAAATGAAATTTATTTCGCATATTGAAGTCTCTCCTTCATTGACATCCATAAAAAATGGCCTCTGGTCAATTTTCAATGTGTACGTTGCACTTTTTGATCGGTTTAAAATCTAAAATAATTGAGTTTACGGTTTCATGAACCTTTAAGTATCCTACTCATATACAGCTGTATATATATACAGAGTTGGGCAAAGATACATCAAAATGTATTTTAAAATAAAATACCAAATACCTTTATTTTAAGAGTATTTAAAATTAATTACAAAATACAGCAACCACAGCATGTATCAAAATAATCAACTGTATTTTAGTTTTTTTTTAAATACTCAAAAAAACTTTTACAAGGGAGCATTATATTTCTTTGCAAACCTTCTGTTAATTGGCTTATTTGATCTATCCCTCCACCATTACACTGACTCAGCTGATGAAGTAAACAATGTTTGATAGCAACACAGATCCCTGTGATCTCCCAGATGAAGGTTCATTTTAAAGTAACCAACAGTTTAATTGTATCCTAATTTAGTTACTTGGTGTTTAGTAAGGAAGGGCCTACTTTGCATCAGCAACACTGATTTAATGACAAACAAGTCATTCATAAGAAGACAACTGATGGCACCTGAATTCATAGCAACAAGTTTGTAACTAAATAATCATTTACTTTGGTAAATATTATAATATATTATGAGTCAGGTATGCAATGGTATACAAAACCATGATCCTACTAAACAGCTACTTTAATTAGGATGCAATATTCAGCAATCAAACATTTATTTATCAATCATTGGACACCTATTTGGAATTTGAAAACAAACATTTTAGCTTTTCAACAATTATTAAATGATCTATATGTTTCATTTTTAAAAGTAGCTAGAAGCGTATTCAGAAAGTAGCAACAGAACTTATCAAGAAGTATTAACCCAACACCAAACTGAATCTATTGAGAGCCATAGAAGTATAGAGGACACGTACACATTGATAGTGTAGTAAGAACATTCACTTATAATCCAAAGGAGAATACTGCAGAGCAGGTATTCCGAAACATTTAAAACGTTCTAACAGAAACAGACAAACTTATGTTTGAATGTGGGTGAGAAAGTAAGTTGTGTGGGTGTGGATGTGGGTGTGGATGTGGTTGTGAGGGAGTGTGTGTAGCCTGTGGACTACATTGCAGAGGTCTGTTTAGCTACTTACTGTATGCCTTTAAGCACAACAGGTTTCTCAGAGCAGCTCACAGGAAATGCTACTGCTCCATGTGAGCTTAGACCATTACACCAATATCGTGGCATTAAAATGTAATGTTGTACAACACTGAAACGCTGTATTATTGTGTGTGTGTGTGTGTGTGTGTGTGTGTGTGTGTGTGTATAACCGACAGACTTAACATATGACAAAAGTTGCAAGTTTTCAAGATGATAGTTGGTAAACTATTTAGCCTTGGCTTCTAAAACGAACACCAAAACTTGACATGAACTTAAAAATTAGAGCAATTTATGCAAAAAAATAAAAAATAATAATAAAACCCTACCCTTAATAATAAAATTAATAATAAAACGCTACCCTCATGCTACCCTTTTGAAGCTGGCAGCCTGCATGTTTCTTACCTTGACCACCTTCTTTCATATGCATCAATTTTCTGTTCTGATCAACTACCCTTTTGAGTAGGCACCAATCAGAGGCCTCATTTTTTTCTGATGTCATCATGTAGACTTCCTACAAAGTATTTTACAGTATTAACGGCATGATAAACGTTAAAATACTTTTATATGTAAACCTTTCCTTTATTGTATTTATTTGCTCTAGTATTATTAGTATTATTATATTTTACTTGTTTGTAATGCAGTATATCAATGTAAAGCTAAAATGATCAAATGGGATTTGATTAAAGGGTTATTTCACCCAAAAATTTTATTAAGTCCATAAATTACTCACCCTCGAGTCATCCCAGCTGTATATGACTTCCTTCTTTCAGATGAATCCAGTCAGAATTATATAAAAAATTGTTTATGATCTTTCAAGCTGTTTAATGCCACTCAGCAGGTGTTGCATGCATCGATCCAAAAGAAGTTAAATAAAAATAGCCCACCATCCATCCCCCGATTCACTTCTATTGTCTGACCCCACCTGTCTCGTTACCTTGTTATTGTTTCAGATGCTCCACCTTTGTCTCCCTCCTTACCCTCCTCATTTGTCTCCCTATTTATTCTCCTTTGCTGCGTCCCAATTCGCATGCTATCCATCCTAAATAGTATTCAAAATTAGAAATAGTATGTCTCAAATCATAGTATTCCAAAGGTGTCCGAATGGTTTTCTGCTTCTGGTAGAAATTCAAAGTGCAGATCCGTGCACTTTCTAACATGTAAGATTGCCCACAACACATTAGTGAGGTGGACTAGGATTTGATTTCTCTACAATATGGTAATAAATTAAACAAAATATGGATTGTTCACAAAAAGAGTACATACTTTTAGGGCATAGTATAAGTAGGCGAACTGGGACACAGCACTTTTGTCTGCAGTCCTGTGCTGGTTCCTTGTAATATGTTAGTAGTTCTTGTTGTGTCTGATAAATGTTCCTATTTCCTTGCTGTTCTGTGCTGTGCCGTTCCCTGTTCTAGCCGGCCTGCCTGTTTTTTTTTCCCCCTCGGGGTAGTTTTTGTCGTTTATTTTGTTTTACTTTATACTAAATAAAAGTTCATTCTTTTCTGCATTTGAGTCCTCACCTCATCTCTCTGCCAGGACCATGACAAAAAGCAGTGAAGTCAATCTAAACACAAAATTAGGCTTAAATGACTTTAAAAGCTAAGGAAAGATTTTAACCTTAAGTGGTCAGTGGATCTCTACTTGCAATTTTATATTTTTTTCTGTTTTACTCCTATTAGAACAGGGTTTTTTTCTTCTTTTTTTTCTTCTTTTATTCTTGAACTAACTTAACCATCTTGAGTGCAGCAGTTGTAACAAGTCAATCCTGATTATGTCACTTCATTGCCCAAAGGATCAGATAACAGTATACACCAGGTAACTGTCAAGAGAATTTCTCACATCATGATTGTGCGGTTGCAGTGTTAAAGATTTTTTGCGTTTCTGTAGTGCACAACACCTTCAACCATCCTCTTAAATGTGTGATATCTGGAGAAAAACAATGCTTTAAAGGAATGAGTGCATGGATTTACATCTCTGTGCAGGCGAATGTATTCCCCATTGTTTTTGTTGGTTGCCTAAATAAGATTTAGTCTGCATGAGTACCATTTATTTTAAATAAGAAGTTGCTCATTACCAATATCTGATATGTTTACTTTTTAATTTAGTTTTACTATTTACATGGTAATATTTAAATAGGTTACTGTTAAATTCATGAACAAAAACAATTATAACAATTGCCTGAGCACTGAACTCCTATGTGATTAGACTTTTTATCTCTTGAAGTCCGTTTATTTGACAGTCATCTTATTGACTAGACATTTTTAGAAATACAATCTTCAATTATGCAATTATAAGATTTTTCTTCCTTCCCATCTTGCCGTTCTTCTGCTCCGCAGTATTGACTTAAGTGCGTTAGCTGCTTAATTAAATGATTCTTGATTAAAGCCAGAGCCTGGTGTGAACAGCACATCACATTTCACTGCTGTATAATTGGCCGCTTGTTACATATGCTCAGACTGTGATGTGCAGAGGGCACGATTTATTAGATTTCACTTGCATCTCTTAGTCGAGCAATTAGTCAGAGTGCACATGTGGTAGACTTCGAGTCAAACCAAAGGAAACCCTATCTCTTTTTGTTATGTTAAATGTTTTAGAGTGTGTGAGTTTGCGGCATCCATTTTCCAGCTATTTCACATGCAGAGAGTGTAGATTTATCAGTATATAATGTTTACTACTTCAAGCAACTACATGATTCAATTACTGTATAACAATAAAGATGATATTATTGTTTCTTGTAAAATGGTATAAAGCTACTCAAAAAAAAAAGGCTTCAGAATTCCAACTTTGGTGTCCCACAGGGGGAAAAAAGTGATATGGGTCTGAAACAAGATGGGGTCAGTAAATGGATAAGCAATACAACTACTTGAATATGTGTCCATCTGTTTATTAATTGTGTGTGATGTCAGATATTGGTCATAATGGAGGTCCTATAGGCTAGGTGTTGGTTAATTTAGACAGATTTCAGCAGAAATATGCTCCGGGAAAAGGTATTTTCTCTTTCCTGGTGTTTGACACCACAGTCCAGGTCTGTCGCAGACTGGAAATCCTGGAAAATTTGCGAGCAGTTTCATGAGGGGAAGATAAATCTATCTTAACTGCTCTAAAATAATAAACACTAGAAGGACAATTGCTTAGCACATGCTCAAGCTTCCTGAATGCTCAGGAGCTCAGAAAGACTGACTTGAAAATAATTGTATTTAAGTATTAAGCCGAAGACTCTATTTGAATCATCAGATGATAAGTTAAAAAGGATTTAATTTATTTAATTAAATTATATTGTAAGTCCCATTTAGATTTTAAACTATCCCTGTCAACTGAAAAAAGCATAATTCACTGTAAAAAGAAAACAGCATTTAAATATTTAAATATTAAGGCAATACAACTATCATTATGTTCTTATTTTAAGTGTATTGGATTTTTTTTTAAGTGCTACAGTTGCATCTGGAAGTATTTTTCACTGTTAATATACTTTACTGAAAAGTTTTAACAATTTAGTTTTTACATTTAAATTTTTGCCTGCAACATTTTTGCTTCTAAGCTCCTTTTTTACTCTTACAATTTGCTATAATGTTCCCATGTTATAAATGTAGTTATTTACTATTCATAAGGATGACCTAACATTAAATTGCAGCTGTGAAATATTACCTTCTTCCCTCAAAATGATAGAGATTTCTACTGTATTACTGTTCACACACACCTTTTCTTGAAAGATGGCAGGCAGACTGAAAGCAGTCTGTGAGTTATGAAGGAAAAAGAGAAAAACATGACTATTGTCCCCAGTCTCCCATAATTAATGAGTAATTAAGGTGTTACAATTACAGTTGTACTATTATAATTGATTGTAATAGCACAGTGTGTGACATCCTAATTGAATATCTTTGTCATCCAGTTACACAAAGGTATGGCAACTGAAAACAAACAGTTATAAACAAGCACATCTTTTCAGATTTGATGGATCGTTTCCGTCCAATTGCATCCCAGGAGTGAAACGGTGGTGTATGGACACATTTCGGTGAGTTGGGAGGAATCTTCCCGTCGTGTTAAGAGGAAGCGGATCAACACGCTCCAGTGACAGCACGTCTGTCACAATACAAACAGCCTCTGCCGTACATCAAGCAGGCAGCCTGACTTCAGGACGCGGCTATTGTCTGGTTTTTATTACCTGCTGCACTTGACAAAGAACAGTATTCTCCCCTGGAATTCACAGCCGCCGCACTCCACAATATGTGTTGTGCTTCCCCAAGGTTATAATAAGAATTTATTCTCCCCCTCCCTCACTTGGCAGATTGGAGGGAAGCCGATGATGTATGAGCCATCGTGTGTTATTTATTTGCCAAACTCTCCCAGATGTGGGGCTATCATTTATCTACTGACAAATCAAACTTTCCAAACAACCTCTGTTGTGACCCCAGCTGGAGCGGAGCAGTGCTGCTGGTACACACACACACACACACACCTCTGATACCTCTGCTGTGACCCGAGCCAGAGCACTGACAGGACACGGGTCAGGACACATACATAAAAACACACACACATACATACGTCTCATGCACAATCACAACAACAACATGCAAACTTCAAACATTCTTTAGATATATTAGAGACTGGGGAAGATGTATCAATGTAGTTAAGTCCATTTCTGTTCAGGCACATACCTCATAGTCTTGATAGTCTGATATTGTCTGGGAAAAAAACACATGGATCAGGACATGTTCCCACACAATATAAAGTAAGCTGTCACAATGGAATTAGTCATCAAATTTCACAACACAAAATTATATAAAATTATTGTGGAAATTAAGTTTTCCACAAAAAAAAAAAAAAAAAAAAAAAAAAAAATATATATATATATATATATATATATATATATATATATATATATATATATATATATATATATATATATAGTAAAACAATTCTAAAACACAAAACACCAAACATAATATGATAAAATGCTAATGCTTCGGACAAATTATGGAAATTCATGAATTTAATAAATATGTGCCGATTTTCCAACTATTAAAAGTAAGATACAGCTGTATGATGTGGGAAAATAAGCATATTTTAGAAAATGCATAGAATATAGCATAGAAGATTATGGAAATAAAATATGTAGTATACAGTTTTAATATATGTATGAAAATAGTAATGATGTAATGTTCAGACACTTAATTTCATGTTTAATGCATTTAAATGAAAATATTTTTTTTGTTTATATTTATATTAAATGCATCTTTATATGTACAGTTAGTTCATAATAACGTCCATTGTCTGAAATATGGTAAAAGTGTACTCCTGAATGTACTGACAAGCATTTATGGTGAACTAAGTTAAAATAATAATCAAGTACTTTGCATATTATGTTATTTCTTTGCATAGTATATTATATTATCGAATATGAATTAAGTATAATTTTAGTCAGCACATTAAAATGGATGTGGTTCTTTAAAGCATGACAAAAGATTTAGTAAATCATAAGCATAATTATTACAAAGTACATGGAAATGTACCTTCTATTGGCCTTTTATTTAATCTAAGCCTTTTTTTCTCTCTTCTTCTTCTTCTTCTTCACAAATTATTATAATTATACTAAATATAAAAATTTAATATGATTTCACACTAAAAGCCACATATAATATTGTACTGAGATTATATATACATACTGTATAAAAGCGTCTTGTAAATGAATAAATGTGACAATAAAACCCCTGTAAAACAAAAGGAACATTTTAACATAATTACTTCTAAAGGTTATATTTATTTACATTTACCATTATGACAACATATACACCCCATACACACACATACAATAAGCATCTTCTATGAAACACTAACAGAGAGTTAACGAGATTCAAACACACGCACAACTTTTATTGCATATCTTAAAAGAGAAAAATATTTGTATATATCATATTAAAACTCTGAATTCATTTTACACTGCATTGAGGCATAATGAGCCACACTGTGATTCTGCGCGTTCATCTAAACGTTGTTGTATCACTGCTCCGTGTCTTCTTTGTCCCAGTCAGCATACCTCGGCAGGACATTAGGGGTCCTCTCTGACGGGGTCTCCAGTGACCTCAGGAGCCAGGAGCAGCTTTGGTTTGTGCTGACGGGGCAGGAAGAGACGGCTAGTCTGAGGAACAAACTCCAGTGTCTGAGCGCTCTGAAGCAGAACCACACAGAACATTCTGAGCGTCTGCTCAGACTCTGTCCGGCTCAGTCTGTTCTGGATTTGGTCTAATCAATTTGCAATTCTAAGTAAGCAGACTGCGTTCTTCATTCTTCTAGTATTTCTGACTCCAGGAACAAGAAAAGAAGAGCGTGTCTGTAATGAAATGATTATATGTCTCTTTTCTGCTTTGAATCTCTGATGAATGCCGTACTGTGATGATAAGCATGACCTAGTCAGTGAAATAATGATCGATACAACTGTTATTTCTAGTAAAATTTGATAACTTGATGTATGAAAATGTGTCATTTATTATAGCATTGAAAATTTGTCAATCGTCTTCTTTTACAATGACACCTAAAAGCAGCAAATATAGTAATAATAATAATAATAATAATAGCATAATAATAAATAGATTCACGTTTGTTTATAATGACCTTTAAGCAAAATATATATTTACTAATATTATGTTTGGCAGTTTCAGTCAAGTGTATCTTTACAAATCAGTAATTAAAGCAGGATAGATAGATAGATAGATAGATAGATAGATAGACAGACAGACAGACAGACAGACAGACTGACTGACTGACTGACTGACTGACTGACTGACTGACTGACTGACTGACTGACTGACTGATTGATTGATTGATTGATTGATTGATTGGTTGATTGATTGATTGATTGATAGATAGATTGATTGATTTATCAAGTTTTTAGAAAACTTTTTTGATTGATTGATTGATTAACTATACTATATATGTTTCCAGAAGGATGAATATGATAACATGTGAGGAAGGGAAGTGTGACTGTAATACTGCCCCCCACTGCTTGTGACTGAGCAGACAATGACTTCAGCTTTAATCGATGTTGTCACTAAGATGGAACATGAAACGTAATGTGACATGATGCTCTAACTGTTCACTTACAAATCAATCTTCTGTTTACATCTTTAGATATTTGCTTTTTACTTTCGATTGTAGATCATAACAATCAAGACAATTCTGTTTCAAACTGTCACTGTGTCTGCTGTCACAATGTGGTTTCCCCTTTGAGTTTATTGACATCAGTTACTGCTTATCATGCAACATTTATGCCTCTTACAGCGTACAAACACTTTGTTCCATTGACTTTAGGAAATAAAAGTAATTATCATTTTTAAAAATGGACATTTAATTGTCCGGCAACGACAGTACTTGATGAATCATCACTGATGCCAGTGACAGGCAACAAGAACATTTCAGATGACTCAGAAAGCCCTGATTCCAGCTGAATGAGCATCTGAGCTAAACGGCATCAAGGCATCCTCTGCTGGTTTGATAAAAGCAGGGGGCTGCGTGTACAACCAACATAAATAGGTTCTGGGGTACCAAGTAAACTCCGAACTCTATTGGATGAAATATTGGCTTTGCACTAAAAACACAAACAAAACGACTGTTGCGCTTGCAGCCAAACTCAATATTTTTCTTTGGTGAATGTGAGCGCTACGATCAAATGTGACCCTGGAGTAACTGTAGCTCACATCAGAAGCGAGCAGCAGTTTTTCCTTTAATTTGTTGAAAGAGTGTGAAGCTGAAGGTCTTTTTGTACTGCTGGAAAATATGAAAAGTGAAGATTCTTTGGGAGAAGCTCAGAGATGATACTGAAGGATTTCACCTTAACGCCTCCCGAGAGCAGAGCGTGAGGCAATTACTACCAAATGTTCAAGCCATTGTTCTTACTGACAATCTCTTGCGTCGCGAATCCCGGGAGAGTTAGTGCTGTGTGCGGCGGGTAGCCATAGCAACAAAATCTTCTACTTCATCGCTGAAAAGTTTCCCGGATGGAAAACTAGGAAATGAGGCCTGTCGAAAAACATGCTTGCCAGAGTTAACAGAAACCGTGAATGATTTCCATACAGCTTGGAGCACACAGTGCAAGTAATGGATTTGATCATGTCTGGCACAGAAACATGCGACTAAACTGAAGATCGAAATAACAGCAGGTCTATTGGAATCCAAGCACTGGAACTCCTTTCCATGACAGGAAAATTCATATAATGGATATTGTTAGTTCAAGAATGTGATTGGCGTATAAATGCACTGCCTCTGATTGATGTCTTATTAAGACACGTCCAACACGGCTAATACGCAAAATCCC
This sequence comes from Carassius auratus, assembly GCF_003368295.1. Taxonomy (NCBI): domain Eukaryota; kingdom Metazoa; phylum Chordata; class Actinopteri; order Cypriniformes; family Cyprinidae; genus Carassius; species Carassius auratus. The sequence goes on along the minus strand of NW_020523394.1, from coordinate 1,056,722 downwards.
AACTGGCGAAGTCTCTGAATATCACATTAGATTTTCAAATCATTTCTTCAAGCCTGCAAGCACAGCTTTGAATCAGTGTCGATAGTTGTCAGGGGACAGTAAAAGCCATTGTGGGGTACTTATTCACTGGTAAGTGTCGTGTCCCGCAGTGAATAGCGTGTCCCGCCTCGGATTTGTATCGCTGTTCCAAACGCTCATCTGCTGACAATGGAAGAGTTGGCTGTATTGAGCTGTCACTCATCACCACATCCCTTGTTGAGACGCACAAGCAAGACTGACACAATTATATCCCGTCCTTCACAACTGAGAGCAACACAGTCAATATCTGGCTGGTGGAGAGCGCGTTTCAGATTTACAATTACTGTAATTCACATGCAGCAGGATCAAAGCAACTCAATGGGATGTTATCCACACAACGACAGGGCATATAAAATCGCTCGGTTTGATGGCTCATGCAGTGGAATTTGTGAAGGGTGACATTATGTCTGTGTTCTGAAGCACATAATGGACTAAATGTGTGTCAGCTGATACCAGTCATTCATTATTAATAAATCAAACCCCTTTTTAATCAGTTCTTCACTCACTTGTAGCCTATAGTGAGCTCATGACAAACCAGTGCTGAAATACAGCAACTACAGTATACACCTATTCTTTATTGGTATCAAAGTTTCCATGAAGAACCTCTAACATCCAAGGAACCTTTTAATTGCAAAAAATGATCTTTGTTGTGGGAAAGTGTCCTTTATATTGGTAGAATGTTCTTCACACGTTGAAAAAAATGGTTCACAGTTCACTGAAAAGTTAATTGGGGAACCAAAAATGGATATAAAAAAAATAACCTTTTAGAGCCTTTATTGGTCTGACACGCAAAACTTCATTGGAAAATGGATGTTATGGATTCAATCAATTGTTAAGTCCCCCATCCTCAAGTCAAATCTGTGAGGTTTGATGTTTCACGAAGCCATGGGTCTATATTATGGTAAAGAAACCCAAAGTGCAAAAACGCTGCCTTAGTCCATAATAGATTACACATGGTGTATGTTTACAACCAAAGTCAATATATCAGACACTTACTGTATTCTGTAGAAGTTTGATGGTTTGTTGATGGTGGGGGAAAAGCAACTGTGTTAACATTTCAGTAAATAACTAGGGGCGTCAAATAGAAAAATGTATTTTCTCAAATGTATACTTCAAGTTAATACATAACTTGTGTGTGAAATAACCCTAATATCTTAGAATTCATATTTTATAAAAACATTATATTGGGCACTGTTCATTTTTAGTCCGGGCCAAATTTTTTAAGCAGAAATTGTATTGAGCGTATCGTTCACTTTTTCATAATAATCCCAATTCATGTGGTGTACAAACGTATTTTCCAAAACAGACACCGTAATATCATAATGCAAAGCAGAGGCAGCTGGTATGTGTAAAGATATTCTGTTTGTTTGTATTGTGTGTTGATCTAAAACAGCTTTACTGAGACGAATCGAGTATAAAAAAAGGCTTATGCCGACTCTTCCAAGTAATGTGCCCTTACATTTATATTTATGCATTTGGCAGACCCTCCTTACAGTGATTCACAGTATGCAGTGTGTTTACACTGTGTGTGTTCCCAGGGAATCAAACCCACTACTTTGGCATTGTTAGTACTATGTGTCAAATGTTTATGAAGACATACATTAAACATGACAAACACAAGGGGTTAACTGCAATACCACAAGATCCACAAAGCCACAAAACTGACAACATTTAGACGTACAGTTTATGTCAACGATATTTATGAGACTTCCCCAGATCTTTTTTTTTTTTTTTCTCTGGCTTGTATTCAAAATATTGAGTTGTTTATTTACTTATTGACTTCAGAACTATAGTATAAATTTAAAGCTTAGGAAAAAAAAAACTCCAGGTTGTGCAAAGAATCCCGAGACACTTTGAGTGTTATAATATATCTGATCACAACATGAACTACAGGACAACATTCTGATTAATATTATATTTTGGTTTTATAGTATGTCATGTGCATTAAATATGCTAGCCCAAATTCCATAACCAGATTAAGCTTCCAGTTTCTAGAAATTTGAATAAGACAGCTAGCATATGTAAAAGCAATAGACTGTGCTTACATGCACAAACATATCATGATATTAATCAGAATCTGGTTATTTTCAGATATTTTCTGATGGTATCGAGAAAAAAACATTATTCTGATGGTCATAACCAGATTAAGCCAAAACTCAGTTTAAGACACCTGTCCCATGCCAATCGTAATCCGAATTGTCAGTTTCATTCACGCAACAGAAGGACGCAGACAGGTAAGTTGTATAAAACACGGAGTTTACTGAACCGAGGCATGGAACTGGACAGACTGGAGAATATGCAAAACAAATATAGATCCGAACAGACCCGAAGCAGAAGAAGGGCAGATGGCAGATGACAGAAGATTGGTAAGCATTAGGTAATGAGTCCTTAGTGTTTGCACAGAGGAGACCAGACAAGGGAGTGCAGGAGAAGTGTCTCTTTATAGTGAGTGCTGATAATGAGGTGCAGGTGTAGTGAATCAGAAGTCCGGAGACCTCGAATGTGTGGGTGGAGCCTGTGATCTGGTGACGATGGGTTGTAATTGGTCTGTGATGGTGGTGACTCCGTGACATCAGTCATGTAAACATCTTATCCGAAATATCCATAGTTGCACACATTCATTATAAACATGTCCATGTGATTGATTGATTGATTGATTGAAAGCATGTTACTAACATTTTTGTTCATGCTTCGAGCATTTATTTATTTGTTTGATGCATTTCCAGATGAAATTAATATGCATTATTCAGTATTCAGAATATGTCAAATATAAAATATAACATGGCCAATATGATGCTAAAAAGGCATCCCTTTAAAATCTAAACATTATCTTGAGTTTGCCCAAGCCTTACTGCATCTATTATGACAATCTGGGCATCTATTAAATATGATATTCATTAACCCACTATTTACCCCACCTTTAAACAGCCTTAGAAGGAAGGAATTATTAAACGTACTGCATAAACTTCAGTAAGAGCTGATACTGCATCAAGCAGCCGTAGGCTCAGAGACAGGGGGATGTAATGGAAACAAATGAAGAGGTATAAGCATGGAGACAAATCCATATTTCTCTCCGTCTTGCTCCCTCTGGAACAGTGGCTCCCTTGATGTGTCTAATCAATCTCAGGCAAGCTGCCGACATCATCAGTGCCAATCCAGCCTGTGACAAAATTGCAGTGTCATACATGATTAGCTGCGTATACAGTAGCACTCATGTAGGTCAGCAGTGGTTTTGTGTTTATATACCCTTTCTATGCATTATATGAATACATTCATACATTCAACCTCTTTTGTTCCTATTAAAGTTCAGACATTCTACTCCGAGTATTAGCCGTTATTACAAGCTCCAGACAAGCATGTCATTAAATCTGCACTTTAAAGTGCTTGAAGCTCCAAGCACCAAGCACCAAGCTCCACAGTCTTTTTAAATTAAAACTGTTCATAATTTTTTTTCTCAGGAATTACTGATAAATACAGTGATTAAAGACACCTTAGGAACCCTTAAAGTCAATTAATGTTAGAACACCAATCAAGTATAGAGAAAGCACACTGTTTTAAATTAGAGACTGTTAATTTGCCTCCTCCACCAAAGCTTACGTTTGTGTTGCTATGGTAACACAGACATTCTCCGGCTCTCTAGTCCAGTAAGACTGAGGTTGAAGTCAATATTCACAACCTCAACTGAATTCAACCAGACCTGTTACACTTACACTTCCTTCAGACACTTTCAGAATAACTGGAAATGATGGGGCTATAAAAACTATAGCTTATAATTGTTTGACCGAATGTGTCACGCAGATTTCTCGTACAAAATTCCATTGCAACTTTATTTATAAATTAAGTGCAATTACATTGTAAATTGCATATATTGATTTGTATCTTTTAGGTGATTTTTTAGTGTAATTGAGATACTATTATAGTTTGCATACATATTTTTAATTTTTTTTTACTGAATATCACAATTTTAGTAATTTTGTTGTGTTACAGTAATTGTTATATCTTAGTTTTAATTTATGAATTAAATCAATTTAAACTAAATGAAAGTAAGAGATGCTGGCAACTATCTGCCAATTAAGATTCAATTTTATATATATTTTATATATATATATATATATATATATATATATATATATATATATATAATATAATTTTGTTCATTTTTATTTATTTTTTATTTCAGTTACTGTTTATTTTATTTTTTATTTTATTTTATTTCAAGCTACTTTTTTGTTTTTGTTAACTATAATAACTGTCCCATTTACAGGAAAAACCATTTGATTTAGCCCTGCTTAGTTTGTAAAATATATTTTAGAAAATATTCTTCAATAAAAGGTATGTTTTTCTTTTATGTCATCAGCATATTTAATTTAGATTTCCCATTCACTATATCACGCCCCCTTGATCTCAGTGGGTTATATAAATACATAAACAAATAAAGCTTAAATTAATAATGATTTCACTGAAATTAAAAATTAAAATATCATGATTCTCAGTCTATGTACTGAAAACACTTTAAAATGCTAATTCTATATTACTTTTTGTTTCATTAAAAATTATATTATCAGCAAATCAATATGAATAAAAAGTGTGTGTGTGTGTGTGTGTGTGTGTGTGTGTGTGTGTGTGTGTGTGTGTGTGTGTGTGTGTGTGTGTGTGTGTGTGTGTGCATAAGTTTATCCTGCCTTACCGAAATACAAAAATAGTCACTCCCACTCTCTTATTTTCTCATCTTCTTGAGAAAGCAATTCAAAACATCTTTTTTTCTTTTTCTTTTTTCAGAGACATGTTGAATGTTTAATGCACACACTAGACAGATGCGTGTCTCATTAGGGAGTGGAAGGCTAGTGTTGCTTTACGGTTCTGTTCTGACTCTGTTTTAATTACGTGGAGGGAAACATTGTGGCTGATGGCAGTTGAGTGATTAGGCTTGCGGGCAGGCAGAGCCCTGGGGCCTGTCATTATTATGCTCATTCAACTTAGCTTTAATGAAAAAGTCAACTCAACAGCAGCAAGAACTCATGGCAGAAGTGGTGTGTGTGTGTGTGTGTGTGTGTGTGTCGCTGGTTGCAGTCAGTAGACCGAGTACAGTTAGAAGACTTTTTACATGAATACACCAAAAACTAGTCATTACTTCAGATACAAATGAATACTTCATCATTTTCACCATTAATTCTTATAGGCAAAGTAGTAAATTAGTTACAACTGCTTTTGTTTCAGGTAGAGTTGAAACACTCATAAAGTAATAATTTGATTTCAGCTCTTCAAATTTTTCCCTGTTCTTTGTTATACAACTGATTATTTGCAATTGAATAATACAATTTTTGTCCAAAAAAATATATATATATTTGCTAAAAAAGTATGCAAGATGTACATGAGTTTGTTTCTTCAACTGAACAGATTTGGAGAAATGTAACATTACATTTCTTGCTCTCCACTGGATCCTCTGCAGTGAATGGGTGCCGTCAGAATGAGTGTCCCAACAGCTGATAAAAACATCTCAATAATCCACACGTAATCCACACTTCTCCAGTCATTCAGTTAAAATCCTTAAATGTGAAAACCTGAGATTATGTAATATTGATCCATAATATTGATTTCTCCGGTGAAGCAATCTTGTCTGAATCAGGAGAGAAATATGCACAGATCAAGCACTTATTATAAGTCAAAATTTGTGGATTTTGTTGTGCTAGAACAACAGAGGATGGACTTTTTTCACTGGACAAAGTGTTATTATGGATTTTGGACTGAAGAGACTTCTAAAGTCATAATGCCTTAATTAAAACTCAGCTTTTTGCTTCACATGATGCTAACTGATGTACTGGAGTCATGTGGATTACTAATCCACAGATATATTTATTTAAAACTGTTTCGGACTGTAAGCAGTACTTGATCTGTTAAATTTTTTTTCTCCAAATTTTTACTGGAGAAAGCAATATTATGGATTAAACACTGGTATTTTAGATAAATGAGGCAGTTTGAAGATCAAAAACATCTTAATGATGGATCTGTTTATGACAAATGCACTGCTTTTTACTTCAGAATATGTTAATTGATGGACTTGAATGGTGTGGATTACTTGTGATGTTTTTATCAGCTGTTTGGCCTCTCATTCTGACGGCACCCATTCACTGCAGAGGATCCTTTGGAGAGCAAGAGATGTAATGCTACATTTCTCCAAATCTATTCTGGTGACGCAACAAATGTATCTATATCTTGGATGGTCTTTTGTGAACTTTAAACAGTGTTTTTAAACCAAAAAACAAAACCACAGTAAAACAAAACCAATAGCATTCACTCAGTCAGTGAGTACCTCACTCATTCATTCATATACTGATTCATCTGCTTAATAGTTTTGGCCTCCCAAATGTCTAGGCCTTGACAGCACTGACACAATAGGCTGCTACAGTCGGTACAGTTGATAATATTCAAAATTGCCATGTACTACAGGAACTGACAGGTTCATACTGAGGAGCAGCAAGTCATTTATTCACAATGTTTTCTCTTATAAAGTAAGGAAGTGTAAATCTCAACATTATCATGTATGTCCAAAAGAACTGAACTCAGGTAAAACATTAACTTACTGATCAATCTGCTGTTTTATTTCCAATGTTACTCAGTTGGAGGCTTCTGTAAAAGTAGCTTATACAGGTTCAGTGCAAAAGGCAGGGTGAGCATAAAGATACAGATATAACAAAATCAGTTTATTACCTTACAATTAATAAAAACCATGCAACGCTTCATACGGTCTCAATACATCATGAGTCTTTACCAGTAAAATACAAAAGTACAATACAATAAGATAATGAAATAGAGGGGAGGTGGCCAGTGACCCTCAGATTCTTACCCCAGACTCAACACCCATGACACACTCATGAAAATCAAGTATTAAAGGTCCCGTTTTACGCGCTTTTTTGAAGCTTTGATTGTGTTTACAATGTGCAATATAACATGTGTTCATGTTTCGCGTGTAAAAAAACACAGTATTTTTCACACAATTCACTTATCTGTATACCACTGTTTTCACTGTCACAAAAACGGGCTGATGTCTTCCTTGTTCTATGAAGTCCCTCCTTCAGAAATATGTAACGAGTTCTGATTGGGCCAGTGGTTCCTGTGCTGTGATTCGACAGCAGCTGAGAGCTGGCTGCCCTCCTGGTAACGCGATTGGGCTAGAACACACGTGCTGGAGATGTATTTATAATCACAGGAGCGTTTTTACTGACGAGATGCGCATGAAAACTGCATTTGTTTTTTTGCACAGCCCTAACATCTAGTTAACAAAGCTAAACAGCGTTGCCCTTTGTGTAATAAGTTACAGAAACTGTTAAACGCACCAACTTAAATAATAAAATACACTCCATAAACAACGCCTTCTCCAGACAAAGAGGGAACTGCTCCATGTTTCAAGAATAATCTTTGTGCGAATCCGCCATTAAACTGATTAAGATTGAGAAAGCTGTCCTCAGCAAAATGAGCTGCACATAGTTTTACATGTGGATTATAATGTTCGGGAACCGAGTTAAACATAAATTGTAACCATTAATCTCAAAGTACAGCGTTCCTGGGAAGCCCAAACAAAGATGATTGGACTCCGAGATGAAAATAACAGCGTTTCGACAACATGGCGACAAACACAAACACAGCTCTTTCTCTTCTCCGTCGGAGCACAACAAGGCCACGCCCCCTGTTTGTGAATTCATGTGGGCGGAGGTTAGTCAAAAAACTGTTTTAGTGACGTCATTACTGCAGGAACGAGGGATGTAGTCCAAACGGGTCGTTTTTTGTAGGCGAATTCTGTTAAATAAAATATCTCGCTTGGCATTGAACTTTGAGCTTTAGAATTTTACAGATATTATTTATACTCTAACAACACCATTACACACTAACTAAAGTTTAAAACATGGGATCACGAAGAAGGGGACCTTTAAATAGCACTCCATCTGGACGTGAAGTACAATGTACCATGTCCAACCCCTCCCACTTAAAGCCACACAAAACTGTATAACAGATGGACCCAGATGAATTCCAGACAAAACTAACATGTTATGTTAAATATTATGTTAAATATGCTTCAGTTAAGATCATTGGAAACCCCTGGACATGCAACAACAGTTACACATAAAAACTTGTAAAAAAAAAAAAATATATATATATATATATATATATATATATATATATATGCCTTGGTTTGCTGTTAGTTCTGACTGTTCATTTCTATTCAGTCACATATGCATTATTTCGTATTTGTAAGTCTGAGAGCTGTTATACACTTCCCAAGGCATTTGAATTTATTGGGTGACCTCACTCTAAACTCTCCCTTTGTTTTCCTTTTTCTGCTGTAATGAGGAGGTTTATTCCCATAGTCAAAACAATTGGAGACATTTTGAAGCTTGTTATTCCCTTTTCCAAATCAAACTACTGAGTTCATTAACTTTACATTTTAATGCATTGCATCGGGCAGACTTTTAATCCTAAACAGCCTAACTTGCATTGCATAAATATTTAATCAGGTTTAGGTGTTGTTAGCACTATGCTTTACTGTTTGAGCTATATGCACAAGAGAAACTGTACAAGCTAAGTATGATAGCTGTGGTCCATATAAAGATTAGGTCATGTGGGATTGACCCGTTTGCCAGATGGACTGATCACTGCAAGGTCAATGTTATTTATTTTGACCGCTCAGATCATCTGGCTGAAGAATGCTGGTGCGGTCCAAGCAGAGTGGGATGTCACCTTTCTGAATAGAGGTGTCAATACACCCATTCTCAGTCATGAGGTCATTCTTTGAGCCATTACCGAGAAGATCTAGCTTTTCACGCTGAGGGCTAAGATTGTTCAGAATTGATTGATCTCAAAGAGTCCTTCTACTTCAGCATAAAACAGCTCTCAGCTCCTTGCATGGGAGATGGAGTGCTCCCATTTGCCTGTACATTCAGAAACATCCATAATCTCCTGAGAAGGTTCAGGCTGCTCAACTCCTTTTTTTTTTACCTATCATTGGGAACCACTTTGTCCAAAGATAGATGGTAACTGAGATTTTTTTTTAACTACTAGCTGTGTTTGTATATGTGTGTTTGCAATGTCAGACTACCAGTCAATCAAGAAAAAAATAACTTGCAACCATTATGTTAACGGAATGTTAACGGAACAAATTATCAGTCGTGTTTCATTTAAATTCATTTTCACTGACTTATTTCTGGCCAATTTCCTTTTTGCTTTGTTCTAGTTCATACCAATGTTTAGCTGTCCTGGTTTCTGAGTTGGCGTCATTCTGCTCAGGTGTGCTTCATTAGTTAACCTTATTTGTTATTAGTAGTATAATTTAATTATGTTTATGTTTTGCTTATACATTTAGAATTAACCACAAGTCATAACTAAAAATACACTTAGAAAAGATCAAATGGTCAACTCATCTTGTAGATTAAAGTTGCCTGCTATATTTTCTTTCCATTTAATTGGTTTATATCTTTAGTACCATAATCATCCCATGGGTAACATCTTAGACACACTCCATTGTTCAAACCATACAGCTTGTCATTGACCTCTGCTTTATGTGTGTGCTCAAATTTAGCTGAACATGACCAGTACTTGACCACAACTATGCACATTTTTTAAAGAAAGAAAGAAAGAAAGAGCAATGTGTGGTTGTAATTGGCTATGTTGTGTGGCGCTGTATGGACGATAAAGTCCCACTGAGCTGTTTGAGTCAATAGTGAAGCACAGCGCTGGTTCATACCATCAGCCTAATAGATTACAGAGAAAGTGACTGTGTGCAATAACAAAGCTTCACCCCGGCAAGCCTCCTGTCTTCCAGACCTCAAGGCTGGAGTGATCACTTAAGGAAACATTTTCCAGTAAACCCATCCAGCAATCACATAACATCTGAATCCAAAACAGGCCATCCAACGCTGTTCCAACAGCTTGGTAACCCACAACCTCAAAACGTCAAAGCAATTACCCCTTAAAAAATATGAGAACGAGTCCTTGCACGATGCAGTCATATGGAGAATGGAAACTTAAAGGGTTTCAGGAGGTTATATATCACTGAAATGGATTACTGTAAACATGGACAGAATGATTTTTTTTTTTTTTTTTTACATATTTCCATTTCACACATCTTTTCCTGGTCCAAATCTTTTCAGAGCTCACTCATCCGGTGAAAACGAGTCCACGAGGAATTTTTAAGGTTCACTTCTTCTGGTTATTAATAACAGGTTCTGCATCAACCTTATGATTGTAATTAGCACGGCTTTCTTTGATCTCAGCGAGGGCTTTAGCATGACATGCCAAATCGCTTGAAACTAAGAGATTCAAGATCCATCGAATGTAAAAGCGCATTCTTATTGTGTATTTAATTGTTGTTACTTTTGGCCGTTACATAAAGAAGTTCAGTTATTTATACTAACCATGTCTGCATTTATTAATTAATCAAAAACAGTGTAAAAACTGTAATATTGGGAAATGTTATTCATGTAAAATTCTTCTATTTTAATATATTTGAAAATGTATTTTATTCCTGTAATCAAAGTTGAATTTTCAGCTTCATTCGTCCAGTCTTCAGTGTCACACGATCCTTCAGAAATCATTCTAATATGATGATTTGCTGTACAAGAAAAATGTATTTAATAATATTAAATTAAAATTAAATAATAAGTTAATGATAAGAAAACCACATGTACTACTACTCTGGAAGCAGCTTTCCATGCATATATAAATGTTTTCACAGTATTTCACGCTTTATACATAAACACTGCAGGAATAGTAAGAGATATTTCAGCCACACAGCTAACATAAACTGACACAAAGTGCTAACACCATGACAGTAAAACTCTTTTTGTTTGTCCAGTTTCAACGGGCTATTGCTTCTGTGCTTAACAAGATTAAGAAATGCTGGAGTCCTTATGAGGTCAAGAAAATATGATCATATTACCCCAATTTTACAGTCTCTGCACTGGCTACCTATTAAGTTCCGTATCAGTTACAAATTATCATTACTTACCTATAAGGCCCTAAATGGTTTAGCTCCAGCGTACCTAACTAGCCTTCTACCACGCTACAACCCATCACGCACCCTAAGGTCACAAAACGCTGGACTTTTGATCGTTCCTAGGATAGCAAAGTCCACTAAAGGAGGTAGAGCTTTCTCACATTTGGCTCCCAAACTCTGGAATAGCCTTCCTGATAATGTTCGGGGTTCAGACACACTCTCTCTGTTTAAATCTAGATTAAAAACACATCTCTTTCGCCAAGCATTCGAATAATGTATCTTTTTAATTGTGAGTGTAGTTGCATCTGATCAAATGTGCATTTTTATTCATTAACTTGGGTTAAACTAATTTTACTTTGTTGGATCAGCAGCTATGCTAATGATGTCTGTATTTTGTTTCTATGTTTCGCCACGGGATGTAACTAGGATTTACACAAGCTCCAGTCTGGATCCAGAACACCTGAGAAGAGATGATGCTGACCCTCAGAGGACCCCAGATGATGTTAACCCTGAATCAACAAACAGAACTAACAATTATTGCTAAATGTGTGACTGAATCATATAATAACTTAATAATATTGATAGTATATCGTCTAGCTGACTACGTCTTGTATTATTATTATTATTTTTTCTAAAATCCTGTCAAATGTGCACAAACTACTAGCTACTACTAAATATTGTAGAAACATAATTTTCTGTAAAGTTGCTTTGTAACGATTTATTTTGTAAAAAGCGCTATACAAATAAAATTGAATTGAATTGAATTGAACTGGACAGATTCATGTTATATTAAGGACAGAAAGAAAAAGAGGTCCTAAGTGCAGAAATGGAAAGGTCCCGTCTCACCATTGGCAATTATATTTGCCAGAAAAGCCACTATGGGTCAATAACAACCACCGAGAGGAAGAGCTAATTAGCCGGCAATTAAACCCCCTCAAGAGGGCAAAGAGAGACCCACTCACCCAAAGTCTCCAGGCCTATTTCATGTGCTGCTGAGTAATAAACAACCCTTTACTGTATTGACCTGCAGGCGCTGTGTCCAGATCCACATTGCTCATAGGGAACTACAGAGGAGCTGGACTCAATGAAAACTAACTGCCTACATAAAGAAATTTAAGGTTTTGTAATTATTCTTGTATTGCATGTCATACTTTTGCATGTTTAACCTAAGTTATTAGCCAAGAATGTTTGTCTGGCAGATGTGTTTAGGCTGTACTGTAAGAAATTTAGGTCAGAACTTTTAACACTTTTAATAATACTTATAGTTCTGGATATTATTCATGCATTTGATGTCATGAACCTTGCAAACTTTCTTAAATCCAATAACAAAGTCCTCAGAAAACAGAAGCTGCATCCAAGTCCAAGATGGCAGGCTGCACGACTGTATATCAATGAACAATTACAAGATCATCTTTAAGCGCTTAAAACTCTAAAGCCTGACACATGAAATAATAGTAAGAAAAAAAAGATTTTATGCATCTTTAGACAAAATACGTTGTGTATTGCGTATTGTTTTTTGAGTATTATGGTAGTCCTTTTTTGCCACTGACGAAAAAATAAGGTACAGAATTCTGAGGAACAAATTTGCAGGGAAAAGGAGGGAAAATTGCAGAATTGCAAGTTTATGTCTCACAATTCTGACTTTATAACTCGCAGTTGTTTGCTATGAAGTCAGAATTGTGAGACCTCAGCTGAACAAAACTATACAATATGGTCAGTATGCAGTTGGTGTAATATAAGGCCAAAAAAAGTAAGATCAAATTCTGTTTCTTGTAATATAAATCAGTGAGATCTTGATAACAGTATAACAAACTACTTATTTAAAATTCACATAAATATCACGCCATGTGCACGATTTTCTATTTTGTTCCCTTGATTTATAAATTGTGCGCACGATTTACTAATTATTTCCCTCGATTTGCTGAATCATGCACAAGATTTATAAACCGACAGAACGAATTAGTAAATTGTGTGCGCGATTTAACAAATCGATGGAATGATTTATTAAATCTATGAAACAAATTAATAATTGTGTGCATGTTTTACAACATCGAGGGAACGAATTAGTAAATCGTGTGCACAATTATTTTATCTATTTTTTTGATTGCATGTCATGTGCAGGGCTCCATACAATACAGTGATGACTGAGAAACATAACATTTCCTCAAGGGCCTGATGTATCATATTTCATATTCACATTTTAACATGTTTTTTTTTTCTCAAAAATGATGATATATCAAGAAAATCTAGTTGCTTCAATCCAGTAAATGTTCACCTTAAAATATTACTAAAAATATCAAATTCCTTCTTACTTTTACTTTATAAAAATAAAATATTTCACAGCATAAAGACACATTAACCATAAACATTTTAGAATTATACTAAAAGGCTTTTACTTTTTAAATCAGATCGTGCTGGCCTTACAAATTTGCGCGTTTAATACGATATTTAATACGATATTTAATATGATCATTCATAGGATTTGCTATATTGTTTATATGGTTACAGATGTAAAAGTCACTCAAACGGCAATAAATATAGTTAATGATGGAAAGTTGTTTAAAGAATTCACCTTCATAAAGCATTTTGACTGGTCATTATTGCTTTCAGTTATTCGGTTCATATTCAATCAGCTGATTGATTAACACAATCAAATTAATAGGACGTTTCAGCATATAACCATTTAATCCATTTGCCATCTTCACTAAATTTGCATGAAGTATATGTTTTCTCTTTTAAATCTGACAGTCATGCCAATTCATATCAAACAATTCCCAGGGAACACTGTGTTTCTCAGTGAGCATCAAATAGCTTTATTTCGATTAGTTCATTAGATATCCAACCTCTTTTTTTATTTTGGAGCAAAATATATGGGGTTTCAGCCAGTTTCATCATGGGTAGCTGCAATGCTGTCATTTTTACTCTCATTGTTTAAAGGCAGAGAGGATTCGTTGTGCTTTAAAAGCAATTGATGTATGACTGTTTTATCACAGTTAACTCGCTCCAGTGCCTTAACGAATTGAACTATGCCCCGGGGAAACAGTCACGCTAATTCCTCAGCCTCTTATGATTATTATCATCACCGCGGTTGCCATTTTTTATTTTCCTTTTATCGTTTGGTGGGTGCTAGATGCTAGCAGTGTTCATTCCAAACTCCAAACCTCAGAGGTCATTATCAGTCCTGTTTTCCTCTCCTCCTCCACACCAAGGGTACGGCCTGAGTTGGCAGAGACTAAACAGATGGCTGTGCACCGTCCAAGATGACAGCCCATCGGAGCAGATGGCAATCTAAAGGGCCCCAACCTCAAGATCCACACAGTGAGAGAGAGCACGGCTGTCAGCAGAGCCAGACTTTACACACGACAGGCTGTAGCATCTCTGTACTGCTGATTATTGTGCTTTTGTTCACACAGAGCCGCTCAGACACAGAAGAAGACTTGAAGGTTTGTTACTGTAAATCTAAAACAAAATGAGTCACACACAATATTTTGATTAGGCAAAGAAAAATTTACTGGAATTTTTCTTGATAAATTGGAAGTATTTTAATTTAGGGAAGCACCTGAGAACATCCACTCAAAGCAACCATTATGATTTGATCAATTTGAGTAATTTATGCTATAAGTATTAGTAGTAATGGCAGCTGAAAAAAAAAAGATTAAGCTTTGCCATAAATATATATATATATATATATATATATATATATATATATATATATATATATATATATATATATATATATATATATATATACATATACTGTATATGCAACTTGAAAACAACAACTTAATTTAAATTGTAATAATGTTTTATAATTTTACTTTTTTGCTGAATTATTGATTCTATCTATCTATCTATCTATCTATCTATCTATCTATCTATCTATCTATCTATCTATCTATCTATCTATCTATCTATCTATCACCTTCAGAGTGGTCAGTGTAGATTGTAAGTAAAATTATTAAAAAGCAAAAATGTAAATGTAATCATATGTATTTGTTTCAGCATTTTATGTATAATTTAATATGAAAAATAATATAACATTAATATGTATAATATACATTTTTGTCTTATTGTCTTAATGGACAAAATACTAACTTACACTATATATATATATTTCACCCTTGTTGTTACAAAAATATAGTTAGATTGCTTGATTAAAAAAATATTTTTTATTGAATATGAACATTATATGATTACCAACATACTTTAAAATATCCTATTTTGTGATTCACAGAAGAAGGAAAGTCAGATTTGAACTACATGAGGGTGAGTTAATGACAGAATTTTATATTTTGGGGTGAACAATCACTTTAACTTTTCTATAATATTCATATAAAACCGGCGCTCAGATGTGTCACGCAAATACTCGCGTCTGGAAAAAACATGTTGATGTTAAGAAAATGTTGCGGATGAGATAATCATATTTCTTTTTCTTTATAGAAACAACTCTGCACTATTTTACTTTATTCCACTTTGCATCCATTATCTGCCAGCCCAAGACTGTATTTGTGTTTCCTTTCACTGTGTCTCCATGGAAATAATTGCGACAGAAATCTGACATATGCCAGCTGTCACTTGAAAAAGGAGGTCAAAATAGATAAATACGCTTCTTTGAAGTTAGTGCTCATTAGAGCAAGATGTTCCAAGACTGAAGACTGCTGTTAATTCTGAAAAGTGACCAATAAATATGCTGTTTGAAGTCATTTTGCTCATACTAACGCACAGAATGATTATGAAAGAAGCTGGAAAGATGGAGAAAGAGTTCCTGCAAAACTCCCCAGCAATTACTGTCACTTTTCAAACCCTTTTCCGCTGTCAGACCGCAGGTGTGTCGGGCTAATTCAGTAGCAGCATGACTTTATGTCTGATGTCAGGTGGCATCATTGTCATTTCAGCTGAACCCCTGTATGGCCATTTGAATGACACTTTCTCACCGTTCCCCACACAATGCTAGTTCCACAAATGGGATGTATTAAGAAGATAATGAACATCGGCCTCCCTGAACACATATTTTGCTGATGCAAGCCAACTTGCCCGGTCTCTGCGGGCTTGCTTAGCCCGATCCAACCAAGACTCTGGCTTGTGGAGTGACATTCCTAAATGCCAGCATGGTGCCATGGGAGCATCCAGGGGAAATAATGATGGAGTACCCATGCCCGCAGGTCGGAGCAGGCTTGCTGCTGGAGTCGCTCCCTGGTTGCGCCAGATGGAGGACATCAGATCCTGGACTATTATCTGCATCACTCTGCCTCCTCGCTTCTTCTTCTTTTTCTTGTGCTTTTTCTCTTTCTCTTGTCTGCTCATTTCCCAGCGGAGCTGCACAGTCATTAGCAGGCGCTCAGCTGCCAAACAACATTGAGCATGTGGTGGCTCCAACTTTGCAGTTCTTACAGGAAATGGCAGTAGCTATGACATTGAAAATCCTAATGTAGGTACGTGTGGTGTTAGTATGCAGTGTGCTGCACTGTGATGATTGTGCAAATATATTGTTTTGTGGTATGTTTTGTTTTCCTCATCTTGTTGTGCATGATCTATTGGCATATGTTATTCCAGGTAATAAAAGGGTTAATTATATTTTATAAAAATGCTTTTGAAATTACTTTCTTTTTGATGAAGAACAAGGTGGGCTATAATGCTTGGAGAAAGCTGTACGTTAGTATTATTAGTACTATTTATCTCAATGACAGTTGCATGGCTGGCACATATTCTGCCATTTTTGTTTACAGAAGCCACAGGTTTTCAGTCTTAAATATTATATGAGCACCAGGAGATGGTAACACTGCTATATACACACCATGCTATATAGAGAGAGTTATTTTTTTTAAGAAATTGGTATTTTTATTGAGCAAGGCTGCATTAAATTGTTTAAAAGTGACAATAAAGTAATTTAGAATGTTACAATGTTACAATGTTATAATGTTATGATGTTTGATTTTTATTTCAAATAAATGCTGTTGTTTCTATTCATCACAGAATCCCCAAAAAATATGTATCACAGTTTCCACAAAACATATTACATTATTTTCAACTTTGATATTCTAATAATAATAATATGATATTATAATAATTATAAATAATATTATTCATATTCTTTTTTGTTTGTTTGTTTTTTAATAAATTAGAAAAGATAAGAGTCTTGGTGAATATAAAATAACTCTTTCAAAAAAAAAAAGAGCTTTATATCTTGTCGAATATCCTGTTTCACTATGTAATACATGGGATTACAGAAGTATAATTGGTTGTGAATGGTATTTCACATTGATTTTAAAGCTAAGGTTTGGTTGCAAGAATCTTGGCAAGCTCCTGTCTGTTTACCCATGCCAGAGAGCAGCACTCGGTGCGATATGATCTGTGCATATAATGGGGATGGCACAGGCCTGAGGGCGGATATCAGTGAGCCAGACAGCAACAGCTTCCCCACCAAGACACTTAGACCTCAGGGCCAAGAAATCTGGCCCCAATCTGACTGGCACCATTAAACTCATCTGAGACACAGAGACTGTGTGTGACCCCTAAAGCACAATCAGCCAAAGTGCACAAGATGAGAATATAGTAGCTGTTAGCGCAGTTTGATACAGACATGCACATACACGAACAGGTTGTTTAACCCTACAAAGCCTACTGTATCATATGTGGTATGCATGTTTCTAAGTTCTCATTTCTCATATCTTCAATGATATGCAAACTTACCAACATGATCAAAACTTTGCTGAAAAAAAATCTTGTACACAATTAAAATAATGACTTTATGATCACCAAATGGTCTCAACCAATTATTTTCAAAATATTACTAAAACATAATCTTTAATGACATTATGGTCTTAAAAATAACAACATCTTGACATTATCATGATCTGACATTATTCATGTCCGTAGAGTGTGATGTGTCACACACTGAATTTAAACATGTGGTTTGTTTGAATCTTGAATCCCAGTGCAAGAGCAATTTTTATTCTTGCAAACACCACTAATGATGAGTTATATTCTAACTGTTAACTAGGTTCTTAGTTTTTTATCTTTAGTGGGATTAGTTCAGTTCAGTCTGTTCCCTCTGACCTTCAGCTGATAAACATCATTATACAGTTCCAAGTAAATGAGGTGCCCTGATTCTGAGGTTCTTGTAAATCATTTTGTTTTGCTGGCTGTTTGTGAGTTTTGTCAGACTATCAGATCTGTAGAGACAGTCTTTCAAAGAATCTCCAAATTCATTACAAAAGTGCTCATATGCACAAATCTAATTGCAAAAGTAATAGGTCACAGAATCCTTCATAATACAGTCCAGCTGTCTGTTATTGATCGCATGTTAGAGCTACAGCAAGCATGGCATTGTTACTTTTCATCCCAGACCATGCGGTTAGGTTTGGGTTTCCAACAACAGTATCTGGTTGCAGAGGCGTAGCTATAGGGCAGGCAAGGCAAGCAATTGCCTGGGGCCCCGCATTTTGAGGGGGCCCCCAACAGCTGACCAGTTGAACAATCGGAAATGTCATTATCAATATAACATGGAGCAATTCATCTGCATCACCCCTTGGGGCCCCCTCTCGTTACGCTGGATGTGCTTGCATTTTCCTCGTGTGCATCTCTGTTGAAAGCAGTGGCCAATCAGAGGTGTTTACTTTAGGTTAGTCAGAATCCACTCTGATCTCATTTTTGTTTTCGCAAGTTTGCGTAGTTCTACACACTCACAGATCTTCCTATTATAACAAGACATAATGAAAGCATACACGATGTGAATAAGATTGTGTAGTTAGTTACTGATTATATCAGGAGTTTTCGCATGAGAAAGCTCGAACAGTTACATCATAACGGTTTTTACTTCATTCACAGTTTGGAGAAAATTGTAAGAGGACCATCCACATATACCATTTCAGGAAGAACAAACACAAGTGTAAAAAATTATGACAGTGAATCAGCCAAATTTTACGCTATTGAGGGTAATAACTGTAGCAATGAACAGAACGAACTATCTGACAAGCCGATGTTAAAACAGAGCTGTGAAGCAGAGTAAATTCAGAGTAACAAACCTACAGCAGTAATAAATCTGTGTTGCCTTGAGCAGCTTCTGTAGGTAAAGATAACTTAAAGTTCCCTTTCAGTCGGTCACTCTCGACGCCACGTCGGATGACCAACGAATATGGGATATCGCTTCGATAGACCAATCTACTTCGAGTGTAAACTAAACGAGCCAATGCACATTGGCATGCAATTATTGCATCCAGCTGCCGCTGATCACTGCGTGAGTATAAGAGGGCAGCAGGTGCAATGCATACCAGCTTTTCGCTTCGGAGCCGAGCGTTAGTATCGCTCTGCTCAACTGTGTCTGCTGTGAACTACGAGTTCAGCACGCTCTCGGAAGCTTCGTGTGTTGGCGAGACGGCGCTTCAGCGGCGGTCGTTCCTGTGTCGAGTGGATTGCACACTTCAGGTTGCACTACCCCTGTCGTGTTGCAAGCGGCCAATTCCCCTGTGCGCCTCAGCACTAAAGAGCATTTCCTAAAAGAGCAAATTTCTCTAAAAGAGCTTCACGGGTGCGTCTTTATTAAGACGACGGATCGTCCTTATAAGGATGTCGTTTCAGCCATGCGTTTCTGGGTGCGGTCGTTACCTGGCAACGGGTGATGGTCACGATCGCTGCCTCACGTGTCTGGGCATCGAGCACGCTGAGGTGGCTTTCGTGGATGAGTCATGTTCTCACTGCGGGAATATGACCATCTCGGAGCTGCAAACCAGGCTCTGCTACCTTCAGGGGAGCGGAGTCCCGTTGCCGCGGCCGCGATCTGGGACTCGTTCTGGCGGCCGACAGACGAGAACCAGTTCCGGCAGTAGCGCGATTGGTTTGAGGGTCACAGTGGTGGCAAACCCCGCAGGGAACCAACCCTCTGGGGACCACCACTCCTCTAGCACCTCCGATCCAGTGGAGCAACCCACGGAACGCGCTGGGCCCTCTTCAAGGAGCGTACCAGTGGTATCCAGTGGGACTCCCCCCGACCAGATGTCGATCTCAGCATCGGAGGGAGAGCTGTCGGATCACGGTTCGGCTGCGCTACAGTCCTCTGGGATGGTGACAAAGCCTGATTCGGATTCCGAAGTGGCAGCTATGCTTTCCCGGGCCGCCGAGAGGGTAGGGCTCGAGTGGAATCCCCCACCGCGTCCCGAGCCCTCACGGCTGGATGATTGGTTTCTCGGGGTGGTGCGCGCTGGTTCTCAGCGCCCCACCCCAGTGCCTTTCTTTCCGGAAGTGCATGACGAGCTCACCAAGTCGTGGATGGCACATTTTACTGCCAGAAACCAGCCGGTGGGCTCCTCCTCCCTCACCACCCTCGAGGGCGGTGCAGCGAAGGGGTATTCAGGAATCCCGTCGGTGGAGCGGGCGGTAGCGATGCAATTGTGTCCTAAGTCCGCCGCCTCCGGGCGTGGAGACCCGGTGCTCCCTTCCCGGGCCTGTAGGCACTCATCTGGTCTGACCGGCAGTGCCTATGTGGCTTGCGGGGAAGCTGCTTCCGCCTTACACGCTATGGCGTTACTGCAGGTGCACGAGGCTAAGGCACTGAAAGACCTGCATGAGGGTGGTCACGATCCAGCGCTTCTGGAGGAGCTCCGAACCGCCACTGACCTTGCGCTTCGAGCGACAAAGGTCACCGCGCGTTCGCTGGGTCGTGCGATGTCCACATTAGTGGTCCAGGAGCGCCATCTGTGGCTGGGTCTGGCAGACATGAGGGACACCGACAAGGTCCGGTTTCTCAATGCCCCTGTGTCCCAGACCGGCCTCTTCGGCGACGCAGTCGAGATCTTGGCCCAGCAAGTCTCGACTGCCCAGAAGCAGACTGAGGCGATCCGACACATCCTGCCCCAGCGGGCAGCTGCTGCTGTTTCCACCCACCCGCCGGCTGCAGTGCCCCAGCCTGCTCGTCGCCGAGGGCAGCCCCCTGCATCCGCCCCTGTTCACGCATCGCATCGGCAGCAGCCTCCAAGTGGTGCCATTGAGCTGGGCGCAGGCAGGCTGCCCCTCCCGTCCTGGCCCCCGTCAAACTTGGCGGTGAGTAGAAGAGCAAGAGGCCCTGGGACGGGTGACCCAGAGAGAGGTAGCTACTTTCTGGGGGATGGTGAAGGCACCTCTCCCTCCCCTGGAGGAGGGCCAGGCGGAGAATCTGGAAATCTCGACAGGAGAGTAGTTTCCTCCCTCTCTGGGTACCAGGAGGGCATGGAGAGTTGCGGACGGCCAAGCACCGGACCTCACTCATCCTCCTCCTTCGCCAGATGGCAGCAGCGGGCGGTTCGAGAGCGTCAACAAAGGCCCTACTCACGCACCCTCTGCCAACCTGTGGAACCAGGTGAGCCCTGCACCCCACACTCGCACCACACTCCGGCCTGCTCACAAGCCGCCCGAGTTGGGTCCCTCTGTTCCACCGCGCTGTCCCACTGCGGGTATGGCTGTGGTTCCGCTGGTCCCGCTTGTACGGTTCTTAGGCGCCTGGTCAGCGCTACCCAGCCCGTCTCGCTGGCTTCTGCGAACCATCAGCCTCGGCTATGCGATTCAGATCACCCGGCTTCCCCCCAAGCTCTGTGGTGTCCGCTACACTACAGTGAAAGCGTCCGATGCCCCTGTCTTGCGGAAGGAGATCGCAGTCCTACTGGCGAAGGCCGCGATAGAGCCGGTCCCTCCAGCCGATATGAGGATGGGGCTCTACAGCCCGTACCTCATTGTACCCAAGAAAAGCGGTGGGTTACGACCGATCTTGGTTCTGCGAGTTTTGAATCAGGCCCTCCATCGGCTACAGTTCAAAATGTTGACACAGAAACGCATTTTCAGGTGCGTCCGTCCCCAAGATTGGTTTGCAGCGATCGACCTGAAGGACGTGTACTTTCATGTGTCCATACTTCCGCGCCACAGACCTTTTCTGCGGTTTACTCCCTGACCGAGGGAACTCTCGGCACGGACGCACTGGCACACAGCTGGTCGCGGGGCCTACGCAGGTATGCGTTTCCCCCAGTGAGCCTTCTCGCACAGACTTTGTGCAAAGTCCGGGAGGACGAGGAGCAAGTCTTGCTAGTAGTGCCATATTGGCCTACTCGGACCTGGTTCCCCAAACTAGTGCTCCTCTTGACAGCCCCTCCTTGCCCAGTTCCTCTGAGGAGGGATTTACTGACTCAGAGATGGGGCACCATTTGGCACCCGCGTCCAGATCTTTGGAAACTCCATGTTTGGTCCCTGGACGGGACGCAGAGGTTCTAGGTGACCTACCCCAAGAGATAGTTAACACCATCACTTCGGCAAGAGCACCGTCTACGAGACACGCCTATGCCTTGAAGTGGAACCTGTTCGTTGAGTGGTGTTCTTCTCGCCGAGAAGACCCCCGAAGATGCCCGATTGCGGTCGTGCTATCCTTTCTGCAGCAAGGGTTGGAGCGAAGGCTGTCTCCCTCCACCCTCAAAGTCCAGGTTGCCGCTATTGCTGCGTACCATGACCCTGTGAATGGGAAGTCTTTGGGTAAGCATGACCTCATCATCAGGTTCCTTAGAGGGGCCAGGAGGTTAAATCCATCCCGGCCCCCCTGTATACCCTCTTGGGACCTGTCTCTAGTGCTTAAATCACTACAGCAGGCCCCATTCGAGCCTTTGCATTCAGTTGAGCTAAAGTTTCTTTCATTGAAAACTGTGCTCCTGCTTGCACTGGCCTCCATCAAGAGGGTAGGGGACCTGCATGCATTCTCGGTCGACGATTCGTGCCTAGAGTTCGGGCCGGCTGACTCCCAGGTAATCCTGAGGCCCCGGCCTGGCTACGTGCCCAAGGTTCCCACTACACCCTTCAAAGACCAAGTGGTGAACCTGCAAGCGCTGCCCCTGGAGGAGGCAGACCCAGCCCTGGCTTTGCTTTGTCCTGTTCGAGCATTAAGGTGCTACGTGGACCGGACCCAAAGCTTCAGGACCTCAGACCAGCTCTTTGTCTGTTACGGAGGCCGGCAGAAGGGGAATGCCGTCTCTAAGCAGAGGATGGCCCACTGGATTGTGGATGCCATAACCCTGGCTTATCAGGCTCAGGATGTGCCCTGCCCGTTCAGGTTGCGAGCTCACTCAACTAGAAGTGTTGCATCCTCCTGGGCGCTGGCTCGTGGCGCCTCGCTGACAGATATTTGTAGAGCTGCGGGCTGGGCGACCCCTAACACGTTCGCTAGGTTCTATAGCCTTCGTGTAGAGCCGGTATCCTCCTGTGTTCTCACCTCAAACGGGTAGTGGCACTGAGAGGCCCCGGTTAGTGTCGGCTTGCTAAAACTGCTCCAGAGTGTCCGTACTGTAGACCATGTCGAGATCCTCCATCCCCTAGGCAGCTGGACGCAGCGGAACGTCCGGCGCCAGGCCTTCATGATGAATCCGTGAGAACCATGGAAGGCTGGGCTCCATATTGAGACCTAAGCGGTACTCGTATGTGTATAGTCCACGGTATAGCCTTAGAGGCCGT
Organism: Carassius auratus; assembly: GCF_003368295.1. Taxonomy (NCBI): domain Eukaryota; kingdom Metazoa; phylum Chordata; class Actinopteri; order Cypriniformes; family Cyprinidae; genus Carassius; species Carassius auratus. The sequence goes on along the minus strand of NW_020523394.1, from coordinate 1,033,201 downwards.
GTTTCCCCGGCGGACTTCTGCCTTACCAAGAGGGTTTTAATCACCTCCGATTTCTCTGTATACTCCTAAACGGATGCTATATGTGTATTGGCCTCCGAGACCTCCTTCGGGAAGGATGGGGCTTCCGCAGCGTCCCGGCTCCAAGCGGACCGGGTACGTTTTCCCAGTGTTATCCAATCTCACCCAGTGAGGTAGTGCTTTGACAATGGTGAGTGGAGCTACTTGTTCTGAGCCCCGGCCTACACCTAATAGGGGCGCAGGCGGCTCGCACAGGGCACTGGAAGGGGCAGCACCCATGGCGCTTTGATAGGGATCCCATATTCGTTGGTCATCCGACGTGGCGTCGAGAGTGACCGACTGAAAGGGAACGTCTCGGTTACGTATGGTAACCCTCGTTCCCTGAAGGAGGGAACGGAGACGCCACGTCCCGTCGCCATGGTTGCTGTACCGCCACTGAGCTGCCGGGTTCCCGGCTCGGCTCCTCAGCGAAAAACTGGTATGCATTGCACCTGCTGCCCTCTTATACTCACGCAGTGATCAGCGGCAGCTGGATGCAATAATTGCATGCCAATGTGCATTGGCTCGTTTAGTTTACACTCGAAGTAGATTGGTCTATCGAAGCGATATCCCATATTCGTCGGTCATCCGACGTGGCGTCTCCGTTCCCTCCTTCAGGGAACGAGGGTTACCATACGTAACCGAGACGATCTCCTTAAATGTGTTCTTTTTAGGCAATATTTGAAAAATCTAATTTTTAAATAAAAAAATATTCAAAATATTTAATGCATTATTTATTTAGTATACCAATAATAATGAACTCAATTTGTAGTTAACTAAGTATTTAAATAATTTACCATACTAGGCTGTTTGTGTCTGGGCTTATTTATTTATTTATTTATTTATTTATCCTGCACTTGCTATACTTAAAAAAATAAACTAGGTAGTTATAAATGCACCTGAGTTAATGAGTTATCCTCTGCTGCAATCTACTGGATATAATGCTAATTTCATGTCATTTTAATCTAAAGTTTTTGTTTTCCACCTGGAGACAATTACTTTCTTTATGAATGAAAGTGAACATTTAAAGTGAATTTCGGCAAAGTTAAAATAAACAGTAAAGGCTTTAAATTATTATAAGCGTTTAAAAAATGTAGGGTTTTATTTTGAGGGTGGTGCTCATCTATGTCCGCCATGATTAATGTGCATCCCTGGGTACTGTGTCTTGCAGCCAGTGTGGAGCCCACGAATCAATAAAAATAAATATCAATGCATTTACTTAGTTGACATTATTTATTTAGCTCTTCTACATTAAATTAGTTGAGTTAACATTAGTGGTCAACTAACTACTGGGGAAGTCGTGGCCTAATGGTTAGAGGGTTGGACTCCCAATCGAAGGGTTGTGAGTTCTAGTCTCGGGCCGGACGGAATTGTGGGTGGGGGGAGTGCATGAACAGCTCTCTCTCCACCTTCAATACCAGGACTTAGGTGCCCTTGAGCAAGGCATCGAACCCCCAACTGCTCCCCGGGCGCCGCAGCATAAATGGCTGCCCACTGCTCTGGGTGTGTGCTCACAGTGTGTGTGTGTTCACTGCTCTGTGTGTGTGTATTTCGGATGGGTTAAATGCAGAGCACAAATTCTGAGTATGGGTCACCATACTTGGCTGAATGTCACTTCACTTCACTTCACTTTTTTAATAAAACTAGTAAAGGTGATAAAAACAAACCTCAGGTCAACAATGAACAAGAGAGGCTGTCAGCATGGCACTAATTTCAATTGAACAGAACATACGAAGGTCTTGGGATATGGTGGACATAGTGACCATAGTGAAGCTAAGGCTCATAAGCACCATTTTTTAGGTGACTGTCTGTTACTGTAAACATTAAGATTGTACTGTATATTCCAAATTGTATTATACAGTATTGTTTAGCATCTACAGTATTTTCTGCCATAAAGATGAAGATTTATATTTTGTTAAAGAATAAGCACTTTATTCACATAACTTAGAACATAAATTGTTTATATATATATATATATATATATATATATATATATATATGTGTGTGTGTGTGTGTGTGTGTGTGTAGTGTAGTGTAGTGTGTGTGTGTTCTATTGTATGTGTTTTAACTACTTTTTGTATGTTGTATAAAAATATACAAAGAAATATTAACAAAATATTATTTTAGAAGGGCCTAATCTATTAATTTTGCCTAAATGTACTAACATATTAGCTGATTATAAAGAGTTTTTAATTAATGTTATCATTTTAAAATAGTAATAAAAATGCAACATTTGCCAGATTTTAAAATATACTGACTAACATATGACCATAATTAAAATCTTAATTGTGTGGTTATTAACATTTTTCTTTTTTAATTAATAAATTGATCTCTGATTTCTTATTTTTTGTAAGTCACATTTTCCACAACTTTAACCACTGTAAATTTTGAGACATCAAAAATGCAACATTTTAACAATGAAAATCCTCCATCAAACACTCAACCATTATCACCAGGCATTATTATTCAAATTCACACTGTGCTTATTGAAATCAATGTTTATTATCCAGAGCAGTGATCCATAACCATGACTGAATTGATTCTGTGTTTGAAATCACCCAACATAATGGAGTTAAAACAAACCATTTATCATCACCTGCTCTATTTCTGTTTCGAAATGTTTGTTATGTTAGGGAACTAGTGTTAAACAGGACAGCGTTTAATGTTAGTTATAACAAAAATCCATAACAGGTAAGTCATCTGTCATGTTTTTTCTTTTTCTCAAACAGCTTCTCTTGAAAACACGAAAGAGGCAAGAATTTAGAAATGCTTGTTATTAGCAACATTAAGTGAACAGCAGGCAGCAGCTCAGCAGCTTATTTGTTTGAGCTGGCATTCACGCAAACGTGCAAGATACTGAACATAATTCAGTCCCCTGATATACTTATGATAAAGCTCTTTTCCTTCTTTGCTTATAATTAAAAACAAGTTGGAAATACATTTGGAGCGATGTATGGTTACCAAACATCCAGAAGCTGTTCATAGTGATGACAGAAACCTGATATTTACATTACTTTAAATGAGTCTACCCCTCACCCAAGATTGATGTTATAAACATACATTTTTATACTGTTTTAAAAATGCCTACGGAAGTTTGTACTGGTTTTCTATCTGAGCTGGAGCAGGCTGCAGATAAAGTCTTAATTTTCATGTTGATAATGAAAAAGATCCATTGGGATCAGCATTTATAGACATTCTGAACCAGGTCTGTAAGGACCTAATCATTGTCATAATTACGCTTTAGATTTAATATTATCAGGTTGAATTGATGTCAATGGCAATTGAAATATCTCAGATCATTATCTAGTATGATGTATTCTCCATATAGATAAAGACGCAAACTCAACTCAAATATGGTAGTACTTCTTCAACAAAAGACTGCTTTGTAAATAATCTTCCTAAAGCTAAAATAATAATACAAAATTATTATAAAAAATGTATATAAATAGATAATATAAATAAATATAAAAATAATAATATAAAAAATTATCTGTGGGGTATTTTGAGATAAAACTTCACAGAGAGAACAATATAACATATTGCATCAATGCATTCTATGGCACCTTTCATCCAACCTCTGCATATCGTTGTTCACATAAAAATCAGTCATATATATATATATCAGTCACATATAACCATGATTTCATAGACAGAAAATTCTAGTTTTTAAATTTCGTTACAAGCCATAGATTGGCAATACAAGTTATTAATACGAGGAAATTCTTACATGTTGCCCCTTTAAGAAGCACATTTCTTGATTGCTTTAATTAGGTCTTTTCAAAAAAGAATTTGCAAGCAACACAATCAGCTCATAGACAAGAAAAGCAAAGCTACTTTAGTATAAGCAATTAAAATATCAGCTTCAACCAGCCTGTGGAGCCTTCTCTGACTGCCCTGACCTTGCTTTTAGTCAACTACAAAAAAAAAAGAGAGAGAGAGAGAGAGACAGCAGTGGAATTTTCCGGACCAGCTGGCAATGAAGCCTGTCTGCTGAAGCTGAATATATTGGCGGTCCCAAAGGATCCCCTCACTATAACACTCCTGCTGCACTCTTATAAGTACACACTTGAAAAAAGGACATGCACAGAGACACACAAATAATGTGCTTGCTTTGTTTCGTTGTTTTTCCTTTTGAGAGAAAGCGAGAAAATAAATTTATGTTGCCACATAAATATTGAATATATTCCTTCAAAAATAATTCATACTCTGCAGGAGTAAACAATGTGGCATCTGAAGCGAAAGAGTGCAGGGAATCCAAAATAAACCTGAAGAGAGAAAGCAGGTAGGAGTGTTTCAAATGCAGACTCGTGGCATGAAATGAGTCTGGGGAGCCAACGCTGACTGACGTCACAGCATGCGAGCAACAAAAGATGCTGCAGCAGTCCTTTCTCCTTTTTTTAATGTTGGATCAAACATTCATCAGTGTTAAACTATTCTCCGAGGTGTATCCGAGCAACATCATTTCCAGGTTTTCACATTTAAGCATCTAATTACCTTGGCAACGGTGCAGTGGGAGCGCATGACTTGAAATTCTATATTTAAGTTGATTTTCATCACGCTGCCTGGAAAAACAAGAGCTTAGCGCTGGCAGATTCTCTGTCGGCCTCCAAGACAAAATACAATTACGACTTAGTGACCTGATAAATTGCTAAAGCAAAGTGTTCTCTGAGCAGAGCTTTCTATTTCTCAGAGACTTAAATTAAACTCATTTCTCACTTAAGGTGACGTTGCGTCATTTCCATGTATCACATTCTGAAGGGAATGAGGAAATTAAGTCAATGGACTCAAATTTATCAGGATTCTACCTTTCTTTTAAATTCTTTTAAGAAAAGTGTCGTGCAATTTTATTTCATAAGAACATTGTGAGGTACATGATTTATTATTAAATAAATCATCCAAAGCTAATCTGTCAAAAAGTATTTTGTAGCAGTAATCTAAATATGAGGTTTGAAGACTTTTTTTGCCTTGTGGAATTAGCAAATTTTAGCCCAAACTCTTAATTTTATTTTTGATTTTTTTTTTTAATTATTATTTTTTCATGGAATGTATTACTGTGTCACATTCATGAACTTTCTGTTTCCTTTTTTGGTCTTCCTGTTCTTGTTTTTGTTAAGTGATTGATTTCTTCCCACCTGTTTCCGGTTCCCTCATCACCTTCTGATTGTTTAAATACCCGTTCTGTTGAGTTCTCCCTCGTCCGTGATTGTCTAGATGTTTGCATGTTTGAATGTAGATGTTTCCTAAAGGTGTAAATGCTAAATGTAATCGAGTCTATTGTCTGTATTCTCCTTCGTCTTCCAGTAAACTCCTTATTTGTTCCCGATCCTCCTCTTGTTCCTTATTTTACGTTTAGCACTACCATTAGTTTGTAACATACTGTTATGTAGAAGAAAACAAATTATGTTTTTTTTTTAATCTAAATAAATTTGTTAAACTGCCTAATAATTCTGATTTCTTTTCTTATCTGTGTATTCTAATGGAAAATATATTTTGTATCTAAATCAGAATACATTAAGGGTGTTATAATAAATTATATTTTTGCATTACAGTAATGAGAATATAAGATTATTCGTATTTTGATTTTGAGAATTGTGAGGTGTTTATCATGACTATAATAGAATGCCAAAAATTAATTGTCTTTTTTAGGGTGTAGCGGTGGTCAGTGGAGCGAATGGAGTTGCCCATGATGCTGATGTCAAGGTCCAAGGTCCAAATTCTCCTGGATGGAGTGGGAGGGCCGAGGGCACTGGCTGTATGAGTAGGCTGCTCTGTTGGGCTCTATCTTGGGATTGTGGATGAGATATGCCAAGCTTGAGCCCTCGGTGCAAAGCTCGATCTTAAAAGATGAGGCAGGGCAGCGGTGCAGAGGACGCAGCCCAGCCAGGTGCGACAGCGTGGGGAAGACATCCACCAGCTCCACCACACTCTCAACTCCATGACCTGAAAGATATGAGGACAAAACGCTGATGGAAAAATGAGATACAGATGCATTCAAGAACCAATAACGCATCTAAAGCTGCAAGCGTGAATGGTCATTTTACACTTTTATGTTGTTTAATTCCATTGCACTTGGTTTAAAAATTATATATATATATATATATATATATATATATATATATATATATATATATATATATATATATATATATAGACAATTTGTATTATTATTTTTATTTTACTTGCTGCTCTGTAGAATATAACATTGACCGTCCACACAGCAGACAACTCTTTTTTTCAAGTATTTTTCTCATATATTTTCAATAAAGAAGTTATAACCAGAAACTAAACTGAAAAAAAAGATCAAGAGAGTATACAAGACTGAATGAATGAACTACCTTTCCCATGAAGCATTGCACCTGATGCAGTTCAATCTGAAACTACAATACAAACATATAAACTATGCATATCAAATCAATGACTTCATTTTTTTATGTTTAATTCATGTATAATTTAATGCTTATAACCATTTATATTTGTACAAATTAAAGTTAACATTAAATAAGAGTTGTTTCTCATTTCTTTGATCAAAAATGCAATAAAAACCCATTTTTAATATAAGTACAATTTCAAACAGCCATTTTCTAATTCATTCCTGTGATGTAGTGGTGAATTTTCAGCATCATTCCTCCAGTCTCCAGTGAAATCATGCTGATTTGCTGCTCAAGAAACATTTCTTATGGTCTCGGTTGAAAACGGTTGTGCTGTTTAATATTTTTTTCGTGATTCTTTAATAAGGTTATAAAGAACAGCACTTTCTTTGCCATGATTCCTGGATGTGTGGTAAGAGTTACTCTGCTGATTGGGGAATCACTGTAAATTGTGCAATTAAAACACAATTATAAAAATGAAGCTCAGATCACGGTGATCCGATGATATATATATACTTTCACAGAAGCCACATTAAATAGCAAAGTATTACAGCGAGTCTGCTTTGAAACTTTAAACATTATTAGTGCTAAAACTCTTTTTTCCCTTTAGTGAAAGGCCCCAGTTCTGAAATTTACATTAACTTTACTGATACGGTAACTGAATATAGCACAGTTCATTAGAGCAACAATACAGAGAGCAATAACTCTCAGGACTTATTAGCTTCTCTATGCTGTGGCATTATCATTACAGTCATTACTCCGGCTGCTTATGCTGGGGGTTTTCTAAAGATTGCCACAAATGTGCACTTGAGAGCTGAAAGAAAGCAAACCATCAGCAGATGCGTGTGCTCACAGTACACTCTCAGTCAAACCTTCGCATTGCACAAAAACACACTGAAGCAAAACAGGCTGCTTTAAGTAACATTACCTTTGCAGAACTGCTCCTGTGTGCCCTGAAACACATCGATGAAGGGGAACGTCTTCTCCCCGGGCCGAGGGAAAGGTGAGGTCACACCTAGCTTGTACACGATCAATGGCACTCAGGTGGCCACATCAAAGTTGCTGTATTTGGCCCATTCACCATATTGCATTATTTTTTGCATTATTTAGTTTATACTATAATTATTATAATGAAATTGTAGAAGATATCTTTTATGAATTTATTTGCAAACATGCAAATAATGAGTAAAGTAATATAATAACGTAATTCAAAAAATGAATAATGTATAATCAATCTATTATTTAAGATTTCATACTATATATAGACAGACAGACAGATTTGGGACCAATTCAATGGACATGTTACATGAATTAAAATGAGCATATTATACAGTACATATTATGAAATAATAATAAATACATTATACAGTATTCGTTTATTTTTGAGAGGTTATCAGTTTTTGTTCATATTCATACTAGTGTTAAATGTCTTTGCGCTGCAATTTAATAAATTCAAAAATTTTATCTTTCTGTCATTTCCATCTAATTTAGCATTCTGTGTAATGGAGCCAATTCAATACAAATTCATCATCCATTAAAAGTGAGCATATTAATATGTTATAGATAATGCCCTTAATGCACTGCATATTTGCACGATAACAAACACACACACACACACACACACACACACACACACACACACACACACACAAGTGGTGATCTTTTTTTAGAAGAACTTATGTTAATTCAGAATAATATGGAAGCCCACAGAACACTAAAAAGCGGAGCTACAATAAAAACCAAATGCTTCAATACTGCCACCTAATGGATGTAATATTTAACATTAAGCTGAATTGCCAGAAATCTCTTGGACAAACCGTGATCAGAGCTGAACACCACTACAGTGTCATTGGCGAGGCCAAAATCAGCAAGGGCTTGCAGAATTTTTCCATCTTGAGCATCCACATATGATACAGAGGCAAAGTAGTGCTGTCGGATCTACAGCTGAAAGATGAGCGGGAAAAGTTCATATTTGATTCCACAAGAAATGGGACTTAAAGGTCTTTTCAGGCTGGAACAAACTTAACTACTAAAACCATATTATAACTTCATACAACTGACAAAGAAATAACTTCAAATGTAAATAGTATACTTACATACAAAATCTCTAAGTGTGAACATTGCATTTTTTGCATGGTGCCTGAAAGTCTTTAGGAATGGGGCCATAAGGAAAGCTCAGAGTTAACGCCTGAACGTCTTCCCTCTTGCGGATATCAGTCCAGGGGTTATAGGCCGCATAAGGAAGTTTCTTAGGAACATCTGGATCCAGCATCACACTCTCAATAGGATAGAGCTTTAGGTACTCCTATAAAAACAGTGATTTAACCGCTGTCATGCAGTGTGCCCCGCTTCGTTGAAAAGCACATACCCGTGGAATTCTAAAGGGAATATGTGTCCTATAAAAGCCAACAGCCAGGAAGAAAGCATTGGGAAAGTCCTTCATAGAAGTCGGTTGGCGTGTGCTGTGTTCTCCATGCCAGGAAGGGTTCCCAAAGGCACCTCTGACACATCCACTGCACACAGTAAATTACTGTGCAGTGTGCCATCTTTATCTCTGCAGACCTAACAGATGGACATGAGATGCTGGAAATAAACATTACAATCTTTTAGAAATCTACTCGTGCTTTATGCATATCATTTACTCATTTTAACCTTTTTTTAACCTTTTAAACATATTAAATGTTAGGTGAGTAATTTTTCTATATTAAATATTTCACATTGAAATGATCCAAACTTAAACTTAGTGCAATATCTTATGGTATTTTTATAATTATGATGATTTTTTTATTTACTTAATTTGTTTTTTACTACTTTATTTTACAGCAGATTTTGGAAACACAAGAAGCTCTCAGATCATTATGAGACAGAATAACCAGCAGGTGTTTGAATTGTAAAAAGTGTGAGAGATCGGATGGTACATAAAGGTTTACAGTTTTGCTTTTCAGCAGGGGTCTGGTTTAGACCTATCTCTCAGATGGACCATTGACACTCTATCTACAATCTCAATTAGGAGTGTCAATGGTCCAGTTGAGAGATAGGTGGCGGTAATGCACTTATAAGTCTGCGATCTGACATAAAGCAAGAAGAAGAAGAGACGTCATGTGACATCTGTTGAGAATGAGCTCAGGACAGTTCGGACACTGCGGTGAATCAGAGGTAAAAAACGATATAAATACTGTTCAGTTTCTTGCACAGACCGATCGTTTTGTGTCTACACATTAATGTATCATCACAAGCCGCAGAGTTTAGATTGGTTTTGTTTGTGTATGTTTTGTGTGTGACTCTCAAATTCCCATGATTCCCATTCACTTCTATTATATGACTGACAGACTGCAATGGTTTCAGTTAAAAATCTTTGTTTGTGTTCCATTAAAGAAAAAAGTCACCTACATCTTTGATGCCCTTGGGGTAAAGCAGATAAACATCCAATTTTCATTTTTGGATGAACTATCGCTTTAAGTCTAAATTCCAATCTCACAAACTGACCTTCCTCTTTTCATATTTAAAAAGGGGTGGATGAAATGGCGGTACAGACCAGCTGTACGGGAAATCAACCGAGTGGTTGGAGGCAATGCCTTGAGGACAAGCACATGAAAGAGAAACATTGTTAGTTTAAACATCAAGCAAGACAGTTAACACATGAAAGGATTATATGGTAATCACAAATAAATGTCCAGGTCATATTTCAAATCAAAATAAAGAGGGGGGAAAATCAAGGCATAGTATTTAGGATTTTTTGCATTGTGAAATGATCATGCATACAGGTGCTGGTCATATAATTAGATAATCAAAAAGTTGATTTATTTCACTAATTCCATTCAAAAAGTGAAACTTGTATATTATATTCATTCATTACACACATACTGATATATATCAAATTTTAATTTCTTTTAATTTTGATGTTTATAACTGACAACTAAGGAAAATCCCAAATTCAGTATCTCAGAAAAATTGGAATATAGTGTAACGGTTCAATATTGAAGACGCCTGGTGCCACACTCTCATCAGCTAATTAACACAAAACACCTGCAAAGCCTTTAAATTGTCTCTCAGTCTAGTTCTGTAGGCTACACAATCATGGGGAAGACTGCTGACTTGACAGTTGTCCAAAAGAAGACCATTGACACCTTGCACAAGGAGGGCAAGACACAAAGGGTCATTGCAAAAGAGGCTGGCTGTTCACAGAGCTCTGTGTCCAAGCACAGTAATAGAGAGGCGAATGGAAGGGAAAGATGTGGTAGAAAAAAAGTGTACAAGCAATAGGGATAAAATGTGGGGAAGATTCACAAAGAGTGGACTGCAGCTGGAGTCAGTGCTTCAAGAACCACTACGCACAGACGTATGCAAGACATGGGTTTCAGCTGTTGCATTCCTGGTGTCAAGCCACTCTTGAACAAGACACAGCGTCAGAAGCGTCTCTCTTCAAAAAGGACTGGACTACTGCTGAGTGGTCCAAAGTTATGTTGAAAATTTTGCATTTCCTTTGGAAATCAGGGTCCCAGAGTCTGGAGGAAGAGAAGAGAGGCACACAATCCACGTTGCTTGAGGTCCAGTGTAAAGTTTCCTCAGTCAGTGATGCAATGTCATCTGCTGGTGTTGGTCCACTGTGTTTTCTGAGTCCAAGGTCAACACAGCCGTATACCAGGAAGTTTTAGAACACTTCATGCTTCCTGCTGCTGATCAACTTTATGGAGATGCAGATTTTTATTTTCCAACAGGACTTGGCACCTGCACACAGTGCCAAAGCTACCAGTACCTGGTTTAAGGACCATGGTCACCCTGTTCTTAATTGGCCAGCAAACTCGCCTGACCTTAACACCATAGAAAATCTATGGGGTATTGTGAAGAGGAAGATGCGATATGCCAGACCAAAGACTGCAGAAGAGCTAAAGGCCACTATCAGAGCAACCTGGGCTCTCATAACACCTGAGCAGTGCCACAGAGTGATCGACTCCATGCCACGCCGCATTACTGCAGTAATTCAGGCAAAAGGAGCCCCAACTAACTATTGAGTGCTGTGCATGCTCATACTTTTAATTTTCATACTGTTTAGTTGGCCAATATTATTAAAAATCCTTCCTTTGTATTGGTCTTAAGTAATATTCTAATTTTCTGAGATATTGAATTTGGGATTTTCCTTAGTTGTCAGTTATAATCATGAAAATTAAAAGAAATAAACATTTTAAATATATCATTCTGTGTGTAATGAATGAAAATAATACACAAGTTTAACTTTTTGAATGGAATTAGGGAAATAAATCAACTTTTTGATGATATTCTAATATGACCAGCACCTGTACACATCAGATGGACTAGTTACCAGGATGGAAGACTTTGCCAGCTGATAAAGTGGTGTATTCAATAGAATTGAAGTACTGAGGAAGTGTAGTGTAGTTCCCAGCATGAACTCTCCAGTAGGAGTTGAAATCATACAGTTTACATTCAGACTTGTTAGGAAAGACAATCTACTAGGTTCACAAACAGCTTGCTTTAAAAGAACATAACAGCAGTGTGCGCCTGTAACTTAAATGCACTCTACCAACAAAGCTTTGCAGAGTATCAATAATATATATATTTATATTTTTGATGAGCAGTAATACAACATACCTGTGCACAGGAATTATGAAACACTGTGCTCACTGATGCAAGTTGATTGATGTTTGGCAACTTAACCACTGGATCAGGGTAGCAGCCTAAAGTCGGTCTCAAATCATCAGCAATTAAGTACAAAATGTTGAACTGTTTGCTATCTACTGCAAAAGCACCTGCTTTCAAAATGTGTAAAATCAAAAGAAAAAAAAAACACATCTGAGTATTTACAAACATTATGTTCATATTTTCATGGGGAAATAGTGCAATATAGTTTATACAATCGCATCAGCATCTTTATTTTATAACATGTCAAGCTACTTACAGTATTTTGCTAACAGGTTTTCATATACTTGCTGTGATGCCTGGGATTGATCTTAAAGACACAGTACATGTTTTCTCTTGTCTACTGTACATAGTGCTGGTAAAACCAGCTTTTTGAGTTGGCTCTATAGCGAATAACAAATGATTCTTATGAGCAGGTTTGGTTTTTATGAGTCGATTCTTTTCAGTGAACCTATTACCGAATTAATGACTTTTCATCATAAACACTTACAAATCAGCGGCAGCGGTTATTGAATAAATGTGACTCGTTACTGCAGTGCTGTAACTCAATTACTTAACTGTAGTTCTAATGACATTTACAAGCAGTTTTAAATGTAGTAAAAGTGCAATCGCCACAGGCATTTAAAAGGTTAGTTCATCCAAAAATGTAAATTAAGCCATAAATTACTCACCCTGAAGTCATCCTATGGTGTGTATGACTTTCTTCTTTTAGATGAATTCAGTTGGAGTTCAAAAAAATTGATCTTTCAAGCTGTTTAATGCAATTTAGCAGGTGATGCACTCCATCGGTCCATGAGAAGTTTAATAAAAAGTACATAGGCCTCCTGTAGCAAATCAATGCGTTTTTGTAAGAAAAAATGTCCATATTCAAAATTAATAATCACTTTAATCTAGCTTGCGCTCACTGTTGTAAAACAGAAACAGTTTTTAAAATAACTCTGTCTGGATTTGTCTGAGAGAAGAAAGTCATATACACTTCAGCGTCAGTAATTTATGGTTAACCCTTTAATTTCAGTGTTGCCTGCATCATGGGGAAGTCGTGGCCTAATGGTTAGAGAGTCGGTCTCCCAATTGAAAGGTTGTGAGTTCGAGACTTGGGCCGGCAGGAATTGTGGGTGGGGGGAGTGCATGGACAGTTCTCTCTCCACCCTCAATACCACGACTTAGGTGCCCTTGAGCAAGGCATCGAACCCCCAACTGCTCCCCGTGCACCGCAGCATAAATGGCTGCCCACTGCTCCGGGTGTGTGTTCACAGTGTGTGTGTGTGTGTTCACTGCTCTGTGTGTGTGCACTTCAGATGGGTTAAATGCAGAGCACAAATTCTGAGTATGGGTCACCATACTTGGCTGAATGTCACGTCACTTTCACTTTCAGGATGATTCACCTAAGAAAAATTAACCATGGTTTTACTACTGATAAAACCATTTTAAAAAGATGGTATTTCTTTTCTAAAACTTTGTAGTAAAATGCCAATCAATCCACCAAATATATATAGTCAACTTGCTGCACTTTTACTATAATAAAACCCCGGTTCATTTTCGTAAGGGTCACTACTGCAAACCTAGAGTTAATTTTACTGCAGTTTTACTGTTAATGAACTTGCAGTTGTAGTGTTTCATAGTTTTATTGCAGCTGCTATAACGGACAGCTATGGGCTACTGTAGTGATTTTTTTATAAAAGACATCCAGTATTGCATTTTTGTGTTATAACAGTGTTATAACGGTTATTGTTATATATTATGGTTTTATTATAGTACTGTACTCCAATACAATTTTGGTATTAGCCAACCACTGCCATCAACAGCAATACAATAAGTCATAAGCACAATTTGCTGGATGTTATAAAAGACTGGCACATTTCCTCAGTACAGAGCACTTCTGGCCAATGACTATGTTAAAATCATTAGATTTTAATGTGTGTGTGTGTGTGTGTGTGTGAGAGAGAGAGAGAGAGAGAGAGAGAGAGAGAGATTATTGACTTTATAGTTTAACATCTATCATAAAAGGTTGTAGGCTATGTTTTATGTAAAAAAATATTTTTCATGTGTATTTAATATTACATTTTTGAAACTGTTTTGTACCAGTAAACTTCTGTCTTTTTCTGCAGTCTGGCTTAGGTGTGATGTGGTAATATAACTTAAACACAGGAGTTCCTGAATTTCTTCTCATAACAACACTGAACATGGCAATTTTGTCCCTCCTTAGAATTGAGAAAGAGAAACTAATTCCACTGCAATCCCAACTGCTTTGTACCCTGCAGTTTTCATCATGGATAAGATTCTATTATCCTGTGCTATATAATACCTCAATATGACACTGGGAAAGACAATTTTTATATATATATATATATATATATATAAACTATATACTGACTTTTTAAAGGACGATACTTAACATGTATTTTCTAGCATGCATATTTGAGACATCATGAATATAGACACCACCGGTGCATCAGAGGCAACAGCAAGACAAGACAGTTTAAAGGGTAACATAAAAGGTATGATGCTTAACTGGTGTGTTCAGTCGATTAAGCTACATGCATTGCAATTTATATAAATGATTTCCATTCAAAGGTGTCGAGGCTTCCAAAAAAATGTCTGAGAATGGTGGAAAAATACAAGAGTATGATCATCAAAGTTGGCAGAGCAAAGCAGATGGACCCGGATGTGATTGCTGCCATCATATCCAGAGAGTCCAGAGCCGGAGCCGTTCTGAAGGATGGGTGGGGCGACCATGGCAATGGCTTTGGCCTCATGCAGGTTGGTCGGAATAACTGATTTACTCTATATGAAAAGATAATGCCACAAATATCTTAATATGAAATACATAAGACACATATAAAGTTATATTTAGGCTGTTTAGTCTACATGTGGCCTTTTTAATAGACACACTAATCAGATAATCCATCCAAAACATTTGTGTCACTGTGAAATTATTTATGTTATATATTGTATTTGTTTTGCACAAGGTAACATTATATTTAGCATTATGTGGCCTTTTTTGTAAGGGACAGTTAATGAGACAGAAAATTATAGGATAGTTGAGAAGGATCAGGAAATTGAGCCAGTTTCAAATGGATTAACTGCATGAATGCAACATGTCAAAACATGTTCACTGCAAGCTATGTCTCTATATACAGTGCACATCTGCAGACTTTTTGTCACATTAAAAGAAGATGCAGATCTTATTTAATTTATTATGTAAACATATTTTCACAACTTACCGTTTCAGAGCACACATTCTCCTGCAGCACTTCCTTTAATTAGCTGCAGGCTAATGTGTCTTTCAGGTTGACAAACACTACCACAAGCTAGTAGGTACATGGGACACAGTGAGGAACATCTCACACGAGGGACTGAGATCCTCATTGGCTTTATTAAAGAAGTTAAAGCAAAGTTTCCCCAGTTGAACACCGTGCAATGCTTTAAAGGTAAAGTTAGGATGCTCCCAGAGAGCACACAATAAAAACATAAGCATAACTTTTCAGAGCATAGACGTAAGTACTATTATGTCAGTGCTTGGTTTGATTTCATATCTCAGTTGAAGTATAATGTCTGTTTCAGGGGGAATATCAGCCTAAACGCAGGAGTGAAGAACGTCTAAACATATGAGCGCATGGACATCGGCACCACAGGAGATGATTACTCCAATGATGTTGTCGCCAGAGCCCAGTGGTTCAAAAGCAAGGGTTACTGAAGAAGTACAATCATACTTCTACTCTTTTAACATTCTAATCTAACCATTGTTTACTTTTCTGTATTCTATTTTTATTTTTTTGGAACGGATTAAATAAAACTCATTTATTCACACACCATGTATGTACCTTTCATGTAACACATAAAGTTAATGAATAGTCTTTCCATACTCATATTACAATTGTTTAAATCACGAAAACAAATCAAATTTAGTTGGCTCTCATATACCTAATACCAAAGACCCAAGACATGTCACTTAGGATATATAGTTTTGAATGGGGAAAAATGCAACGCTTAATATGGCCGCTCAGTCGCAGGAAGCCCCGCCTTCTGAATGAAAGAGCCAATCGCTAATCGATAAAGTCTTTGTGTCACTGCAGCTACCATTAGAAGTTCCAGTTGTTATAGAAACAGTCAGCATTCTGAGACGTGCTCTTAAGACTGTGCATGAGCACTGGCTGAGCTAGCCTGAATATTAAGGTTTTTATAATGCTATTTGAGCAAAAGTTACAATATTTATGACACAGTTCGTGCCAGATTTCTTTTTTGTGATTCCAAATATGTAATCGCAAGCTTAGTGAACGGCTTTTGAGAATTTGATGTTTCCCCTTTCAAAGAAATAGGAGTTGAACTTGCATGCCCGAGAGGCGTTTCAAAGATGGCCGCCGAGTGACATGACTTGTCTTAAAAGGAATTTACTAATACTTTGCCAAGCACAATGACATGTCACTATTACTAGCCAGCAGTATAATGTCATTTTATGCCTAATTGCTTGTAACTCACAAACATATATTGTTTATTATTTTATATTTTTGTGTCTTTTTAAGTTTACTTTTTGTTTTAGGCCTTTTCAATGAAAGTGCTTTTCAGAGAATGTCTGCTCGCATTAACACTGCTAAGATTTCCCACAAAGTTTCGTTTTATTTTTCTTCACTTCTTTCTTTTGCCTTCACCTGTAAAGTAAGGACTTTCCCTATAATCTAGCAGATGCATCAGATAGTGATGTTTAACATTTTTGTGGTGTATACTGATAAACCTGATAAACTTAATTAAATCTAAATTTTGTAACCTTTCGTTTTTCCTCACCTAAGAGGAAGAACATCTGAGACACACAGAGAATCCACTGGTTCGTGCTCTGAAGAATGGGCCGGATCCCACAGGCAATGGCTTTGGCCTCATGCAGGTTCGTTACAACAATAGATCTACTCTATTTAAAATTTAATTCACAGGTAGATTTAGGATTAGGCTTATAAGAGTGTGCACATAAAATAAGACCCTGGATCCTGGAATAACATAACTGTCCAAAAATATATAGCTAACCCAATCCCTAACCCTAAACCTAACCATACCCATGATTTATTCTTAAAATCAGAGAGAAATAATAGGTGAATAACAAGCGTGTAGAAGCATGTAACCCTAATGGTAAGTCTAAAACTGACATTTCTTGACAAACCTATCGCTTATTATGATTGGTTGATTGGAATGTTGTTCCAGGATCAACAAGGATGTTGGTCCTGGACCATGTTGTACTTGGTGAAATCACGTTCACCAAATTTAAGTAGTTAAGTAGGTTCTTTTTTTTTTTTTTTTTGGTTGACGAAAGCCAAAATCACACTCAAGCTGGTACATGGGACAGTGAGATGCATGTCACACAAGCTACAGAGATACTCATTGGGTTCTTTAAAGAAATTAAAGTAAAGTTCCCCAAGTGGACACAAGAGCAATGCTTAAAAGGTAGTACACTTCCACAAATTGTTTCAGAAACTACACACATTGGATTCATCAGAGAACAGAGAAGTGCAAGAATGATGATTCAATAAACGGATATTAATCAGTCTGTAAATTGTCCCCCCAAAAAAATGGGTTAATAGAATGTCATCAATCTGATTGAGTGTCTCATGTCTGTTTTAGGGGGAACAAAGGTGTGAGTAGAGTCAATACATATGACAATATCGATGCCAAATATCGATGCCAAAACCACAGGACAAGACTATTCCAATGATGTTGTCACCAGAGGCCAGTGGTTCAAAAGCAAGGCTTACTGAAGAACATATGAACCTGTAAAACCCTTACATTAGTGGAATGAGTATAACAACTCAAGATTATGAGTCTTCATTTTTTATATTAGGCCTATTAAATAATATTAATGTATACACTTAAATCATGTGTCCATTATTTATCACAATTATCTTAGGAACAGTCCTTCCAAATTCACAATAAAATAACCTCACTTATTGCTTCCAAGTCGATGCAAAAACATAATGTAACCGCTTCTTGTTCTCCACGACAGAGGGCGATGTTGAGCGTAATCCTGCACACATGACACTGTAGGAGAACAAAATTTCACAGAGAACATTAGGGGGCGCAGGAAGCAATATTTTGGAAAAGAGGATATTTTATTAGAGCAGTGGTTTTCAGGCCCCATTGCTCTGCACATGTTGCATGTCTCCCTTATTTAACATACTTAATACAGATCATCAGTTAATTAGGAGAGACTCCATGAATTTAACTGAATGTGTCAGATAAGAGAGACATACAAAATGTGGATTTAAAACCACTGGCCAGAGTCACAAATAGATGACATGAAACATTGTAACTACTTGCAAAAGAATATTGTTGGCAACTTTCAAACACCCCTGTCAGAGGGTCTTCATGCAGCATGTAGACGGAATAATATTCGTTATAATATAATATTATAATGGGTTCTATGTGGTTTGATATGACAATGTGGTTTGTGTGGTTTAGACAAGATGCTGTATTGTTTCTATGGCAACTACTGTTTACATCAGTGTTTCTATCAGTTTTCTGTTGCATGGCTGCAGAACTTTCTATGAACTTAGTGCTCACTTTCGGGCCCTATTTTAATTATCTAAACAAAAAATGTTAAGTGTCTCCGAGATGAAACGGAGCTGTTCGTGTGCGAGCAAATCGCCTAATTCTGTTACATGTGATGACTAGCCATTATGACATGTAGGCATATATATACATATCGTATGCATTGTAATTTTTTATATTAGGCATGTTTGTGTGCTGCTGTGCATCCTTGTGTTTAATAAGCAACGTGTACGCTCTTTAAATAACAAAGAAAAAACATTGCACCAGACTTTAGACCAGGTTTGAGCTGGTCAATGGCGCAAGTCTATTTTCAGCTCCTTAGTATTGCGCCAGCTATGCGCCTGAACACACCTCTTTTTTAGACCAGCACTTTTTCTAGACTTGCGTCGCATTGCGTCGGGTGTATGATTCTTTGAGTCTGTCTCTCGATATATATTATATCCCAACCTTGTTCCTGATTTTTACTGTATGGCTTAAAGAGGAAACTGTTGCCTGGTGAAATGGATAAAGAGCCACCATGCAAGAGAGTTCACCTTGCTGTGTTGCGCCCATCTGTTCCCTTGCATGATGCAGGTAAAAGACTGCAGGTAAAAGTTCACTATAAAAAAACAAAACCAAACATGTCTTAACATCAGGGCTTTTTTTCCTCCTGGCTCTTTCTCTCATTTGCACAGTATGCAGGGTGTAAGCCCTGTGCATTATCTCATTCTCAATTCTGGTGGTCCAGCTTGTGCAGATGTCAACATAGGGTGGCGAGTATGATCACGAGCGCTCAACTTCAGTTTGCATGAGGACCACCCCACTTGCAAGATCAGGACACGCCCAAATTTGCGAGCAGAGATCCACTCTCTCCTGGCAAAACAGGTGATGGAGAGAGTGCCACAGAAGTACAGGGAAAGCAGTCTGTGCAGCTATGGTTTCATAGTCCCAGAAAAGTTTCAGTCTCAGCCTCATTTTGGATTTGAGACCTATAAATTGCACTCTGACAAAGTGTACATTCAAAATGATCACCATGAAACAGATCCAGATATTCAGCCCGGGGACTGGTTTGTGTTAGTGGATTTAAAAGAAGCTTATTTTCATTTCCAGATAGCTCTGTCTTATCATCTTATCAGTGTAAAGTCCTACCTTTCGGCTGGCTTTGGGTCCGAGAATTTTTCCAAAATACAAAAGTGAATGCACATTCTGAACAATCTGGATTATATGGCTAAATTTCAGGATGAGCTAGAAAGCCACAAACTCCAGCTTCTAGACCATTGCAGAAGAGAATGCTTCATCCCACACATAGCATTGGGTTCTTGGATATGACCCTAGTCTTGCGAGCAATGCAAGCTTGTCTTTCTCAGGAGCATGTACAGTCTTTACTGAGCCAGTTTTGAGCTTATGTTTAAGAGCTGAAAGACTTTGTGCCACACAGCACGTGGCAGATGTCGTGTCTAAGTGACTTGTGACTGTATTTGTACAATGGCTCCCTGGTTCAACAGAGCAATGTACGAACAAGGGATTTTGATGGACAGAGTGGTCAGTAGGGACAGTTGTGACAGCAGATGTGTTGTTAACAGGCTGGGGAGCACTTTGCAATGACAAACTATATCCTCAGCCGCTTGGATGAGTGCGCAGTCAGTGTGGCACATAAACTGCCTAGAGCTGAAGGCAGTGTCTCTACTGTAGCTTTGCAGCACTGCCTTCACTTGGTAAAGAATCGGCATGTTCTTATTCAAATGGACAACATGACAATGGTGTCTTACATCAACCACTAACAGGAACCGTCCATCCATACAGTTAGTAAATTTTTCCGGCCATCTAAACTGCAGCATGGACATGCTGACAACTCCCCCCATGACATATTCCCTTACAACACGACCTGTTGTCTCAAGCAATGGGCACTACATGGCACCTTAAAGCTGCGGTAGGTAACTTTTGACGCTCTAGCGGTTAATAAACAGAACTGCTTGCGTCTTGCGGAAGAACATTGTAGCCGGAACTACTTCTCTCTGTTTATGTCTATGAAAAATCACAAAGGTACTGGGTTACTCGGCCGTGGTACCCCCGAAGCAATCTAAAATAGTCTGAATATAAACACTTATTATAGGTGTACCCTAGTGATTCAGGACAAGCTAAAAACACGGTTTAGAAAATGGATTCATGGTGTACTCGCTTATTATATATATTTTTCTACATTTTGAACACAAACAAAGTTACGGACCGCAGCTCTGATTGGTTGTTTCTTACCGGGAGCGGATGAATTTCTGCAAATGGCAATAGGACCACTGGGAGGAGCCAGAGGAGCTTGATTTTTTCACAGATTATCTGTCTCATATTCTACTGTCAGGACATAATGACAGGTTTAACAAATATGTAAAAAAAATATATTTTTACAAAAGTTACCTACTGCAGCTTTAAGCTGGAGTTATGGAACCGGCACATTTGGCAAGTCAGTGCTGTGGGCAAATACAATTGCGGAAGCAAGAGTGCCTTTAACCAGGTGCCTGTAGGCCCCGCAATAGAAGGTTTTCAATTCATGGTGTAAGGTGAGGAATCAGAAACTGACCAGCTATGTTTTGCCTGTTATTTTATAATTTCTGCAAGACTGTTTATATAATGCATGCACTCTATCTACCTTTAAGGTGAATGTGGCTGCTATTTCAGATTTCCATTAGCTCACTGATTGTTGCTCAGCACATTTTTTGTTGAAGGCACTCTGAGAGGAGCTAGGCAGCTCTGACCCCCTCCCCCTAACCTGTTACCTTTTTGGGATCTGTCTTTGGTGCTTAGCATTTCAAGTTCCAAGCCACCCTTCAAACCGCTGCATGCAATGGAACTGAAAGTACTGTCATTCATAACAGTGCTTTTACTTGCTTTAGGATGTGGGGAGTAAGTGGGTGATTAGCATGCACTGTTTATGGACACTGCTAGTTTAGTAAGGATTGCTGCATGGCTAGACTGCAACCTAGATGTGGCTACGTGCCTAAAGTGCTTTCTACATCATTCAGAGCACAGGTTATAACTCTGCAATCATTTGCTCTTCAGGACCACATATTTTATGTCCCATTAGAGCTTTGTATACTTATCTAGACAGGTCTAGTCATGAGCAGTCTATTTTTTGTTTCGGAGACCACAATAAAGGGCTGCCAGTTTTGAAACAGCGTTGGATTGTGAAATCAATGACATTGGCATATGCTTCTAAACAGCAGAACGATCATTTTGGAGCTCACACTCACTTTACTAGGAGAATGGTTTCATTGTGGGCTTGGGCTAAAGGAGTGTCAATTCAGGACATCTGCCTGGCAGCAACACCTCTGCTAGATTTTACAACCTCAACATCCCTTCTCCCAAGGATCCTGGAATGATCCAAGATGGCGCCGATCATGGCAGCCTCCATGGCATCATCCGCGGTTGTTTTTATGTTTTGTTAGTTTGTCGCCCTTTAGTTAAATCCCTGCAATCAGTTTCACCAAATTGACCCAACATTCCACCGGTTTTTGATTATTCGGATGTTTTGCTGGGCATTGTACAGTAGTCTGGGGAGCAGCGGCACTGGTCAAAGGCTTGAGAGTGTGCAAACAGGGTAAAGCCGGAGCCCTCGTGAAGTTCAGCACTGCCTAGCATCCATCTGCCAAATCTCTTCTCTATACCTAATAAAACAGACAAACTCTTTCAGCTCTACCAGACAAATAAAGATTTCTCACAATCTGCTGCTCTGTGTTTCACGTGAACCTGGCTGAACGACAGCATGCTCCATCTGCCCGGCTTTCAGCTATTTAGAGCAGATCATGATGCAGAATTAACAGAGAAATCGCGCTGCAGTGGGACATACATTTACATCAATGAGAGGTGGTTATTCAGATGTAACAGTGTTAAATAAAATGTGCTGTTCAGATCTAGAAGTGTTTTTCATTAACTGTAAGCTTTTCTACTCGCCGCGGGAGCTTCACTCGCTCATCCTCTTGAGTGTTTACATTCCACCACAAGCACACATGAGCTCAGCTTTACTTATTTATTCTGATCAGATCAGAACAGACACAGAACAACAACACCCGGACTCTGTTTTAATCATTATCGGAGACTTTAATAAAGCCAATCTTTCCCGTGAACTCCCAAAGCACATCACACATCACATGTCCCACCAGAGACAGTAATATATAGGATCACTGTTACAACCACAATAAAGAATGCATATCACTCTGTCCCACTGGCAGCTTTAGGGGTCTCTGATCACTGTTTGATTAATCTTATACTGACCTACAGGCAGAAACTGAAATCAGCTAAACCTATATTATGGACTGTAAAAGATGGACTAATGAAGCAGGGCAGGATTTACAATCTTGTTTTGACCTCACTGATTGGAGTGTTTTTGAAGCTGGTGCCACTGATCTGGATGAACTCACAGAGACTGTAACATCATGTATCAGTTTCTGTGAGGATATGTGCATTCCTACCAGGACTCCTACAACAACCTACAACAACGACAAATTGTGGTTCACCGAAAAAACTCAGACAGCTCCGAAAGGCCAAAGAAGATGCTTCAGGAATGGGGACAAAGTCTTGTATCAACAGGCTAAATACACACTGGAAAAGGAGATCATAGTGGCAAAGAGGAATTATTCAGAAAAACTTAGGACTTAGTTCACTTCCAGTGACTCAGCATCAGTGTGGAAAGGTCTGAAGTAGATCACCAACCACAAGACATCATCCCCCGTGGAGAATCAACAACTGGCATGAGTTCTACTGCAGGTTTGAAAAAACACCTTACACCCACCTCTTCACACAACCATTCACAACTCTTGCAACCACCCTCTCCCCCACATCTGCACCTCAAATCAGTAAAGACAAGGTGTGGCAGGTCTTCCAAAAGCAGAAAAGGAAAAAAGCTCCAGGCCCAGACGGTGTTACACCAGCCTGTCTGAAATCCTGTGCTGACCAGCTGGCCCCATCTTCACAACATATCACTGGAGCTGTGCAAAGTCCCTTCATGCTTCAAACGCTCCACCATCATCCTCGTCCCAAAGAAACCCAAAATTACAGGACTAAACGTCTGTGGTCATGAAGTCTTTTGAAAAACTGGTGCTGGCCCACCTGAAGGACATAACTGGCCCCTTACTGGATCCTCTTCAGTTTGCCTACAGAGCAAACAGGTCTGTGAACGATGAAGTTAACATGGGACTGCATTATGTTCTGCAACATACCAGAGACATATGTGAGGATCCTGTTCGTGGACTTCATCACAAAACCTCCTCCTGTCCAAACTAACTCAGCTCTCCATGCCCACCTCCATCTGTCAGTGGATCACCAGCTTCCCGACAGACAGGCAGCAGCTAGTGAGGCTGGGAAAATTCCAGCACTCGTACGATCAGCACTGGAGCTCCTCAGGGTTGTGTTCTCTCCCCACTGCTCTTCTCCCTGTATACCAACGACTGCACATCTAAAGACCCCTATGTCAAGCTCCTGAAGTTTGCAGACAACACTACACTCATTGACCTCATTCAGGATGGTGATGAGTCTGCTTACCAACAGGAGGTTAAAGAGATGGATGTCTGGTGTAGTCTTAACAACCTGGAGCTTAACATGCTCAAAACTGTGAAGAGGATTGTGGACTTCAGGAGAAACCACCCTGCTCTCGCCCAATTCTCCATTCATGAACATCACTGTAACAACAGTGGAGTCATTCAGGTTCCTGGGCACCACCATCTTCCAGGATCTGAAGTGGTACATTCACATAGACTCCACTGTGAAATGGACCAGCAGAGGTTGTACTTCCTCCGCCAGCTGAGGAAGTTCAACCTTCCACAGGAGCTGCTGAAACAATTCTACTCTGCCATCAATGAATCTGTCCTCTGCACTTCAATAACTGTCTGGTTCAGCTCAGCTACCAAATCTGACCTCAGAAGACTACGTTGGATAGTACGGACTGTGGAGCAAATCATTGGTACAAGCCTCCCCACTCTCCAAGAACATCCAGAGTGAGCAAAAGGGCTGGCAACATCTCTCTCGACCCTTCACATCGTCTTTGAACTGTTGTCATCTGGTTGACGCTACAGAGCACTGAGCACTAGAACGGCCAGACACAGGAACCATTTCTTCCCTCAGGCAATCCATTTCATGAACACCTGTCAATAATTGTGGAACACACACTATTTATATTCTTTTCAATTTGCACATAATATACCTGTACATACAAATGTCTATTGATATATATTTGTACATAGTACAATTGTCAATTTGTATATTTTGTATATATTTTTTTATTCCTTATTTATTTTTATCTGAGTTTTTTTTATCTGTTACTATCATTCTGTTTCACTGTGGAAGTTTCTGTAATGAAAACAAATTGCTGCCAATAAAAGCTCATTCATTCTCATTCATCACAGAATGTTTTGTCTGTGCAGTGAGGTGACAACTGACCCTCTATTGGTCATTTTTTGCACATGTCTACGTCTTTTTTGAGCTGGTCCAGACCAAGAGAGTTCTAGGTTCTTCTTCTAGGTTTGTTTCAGGGGGAATATCAGCCTATATATGAGCACATGGACAAAGGCACCACAGGTGATTATGCCAATAATTTTGTTGCTGTTTTTTTTATTTTTTTTTACTGTTCTGTATTTTGTTTTAAATTTTGGGGGGATGAAATAAAAACCATTTATTTACTCAAGTGTGTCTTTTGTTTGTTTTTTTAAACACATAAATCTAAAGAATAGTCTTCTTATATTCATATTTAAATTATTTAGTTAGGGGTCAAGGCAGCATAGCAGTTTTAACCTTCTTTGCTTTCATCTACTGCTCAGTTGCAATATTAATTTTCTGTCCTAAACATACCTGGCAACAGTAACTGAAAAACACAAACAAATCAGATTTGGATGGGCCCATATTTCACCCATTACTCAGTCAAGCGCAGTGAAAACTGCCTGACATTAGCTGGCAGTATAATAAGTAATTTTATGCTTAATTGCTTATAACTCACAGATCATACAGACTAGAATTAAATAATCAGATCAAATCATATGTTATTGCTTTACATTTTATAACTGCTGTTTATTTTTGTTTATTTATTATTTTGATCGAAAATACTGTAAAATTGTAATATTATATAATATTTTCCTCATATAAATTAAAATATTAAACTAAATATACAGTGGAAACCTCCTGAGGTTAACAATATAGTTTAAACACCTACCCTCACTGATGCTTTCCTAAAAAAAAAAAATAATAATAATAATAATAATAATAATTATACTAATATTATATATATATATATATATATATATATATATATATATATATATATATATATATATATATATATATATATATATATATATATTTAAAAATATTTTTTTTATAAAAAGTATATTAAAAAAGATATTTCTTTATAAAAAGATTTAATCAAGATTTAATCAAGGAAGTTGAGATGAGGCATGTTTTTTTCACTGGTATGAGTGCTCAAAAAAAAAAAAAAAACTTTCCCACAATGTTTTTTTTTTCACTTTTCATTAATACAGTACATTCATCATAAGTGTTTATATCATTTTGAGGTGTATGAGGTCTCCACCTGATACATTTTCCCACTTATGATTCACTTGCTTGGGTGTGTCATAAGGATAAGATCACAAAAAAACAAAACAAAAAAAAACAATCAAAATTTTGCAACAGTTGCAAATTGTGTAACCTTTCATTTCTCCACACCTTATTGGAAGAACATCTGGGAAAACGGAGAAACCACTCCCTCTGCGATCATATATAATCAGGCCCTGCTGGGGTCTGATTCAGTAACAAGGCTCATCAAACTCTGTGATCTGCTCTTTCACAGTAGTTCTGCATCAACATCATGGGTAAGTAACATAATATCAGGTGATTTTATGATACTGTCATTTTGCAATACCGTAGCACTGCATACATTTTCTGTATAAATATTTATTTAAGGGCTTCAGGTGATATTTTCTGTGTTGTTTCTAGCAAGCATCTATGGAGACATCATGAAAATAGACACCACCGGTGCATCAGAGAGGACAGCAAAACAAGACAAATTAACCATAAAGGGTAAGAATGCATGCATACAAACACTTTTTCACTTAGTATATGCAATATGCACACTGTTACAGTAGTAACAGTAGTTCAATGATTTAAACTTATCATAGGAGTTGAAGCCTCTAAAAAACTGGCTGAGAATGATCTGGCCCGGATGGAGAAATACAAGAGTATGATCATCAAAGTTGGCAAAGCAAAGCAGATGGACCCGGCCGTGATTGCTGCCATCATATCCAGAGAGTCCAGAGCCGGAGCCGTTCTGAAGGACGGGTGGGGCGACCATGGCAATGGCTTTGGCCTCATGCAGGTTGGTCGGAATAACTAATTTACTCTATTTCAAAATATAAGTACATGTCTCATGACATAAGATTAAAAGCCTTGAGTATACCTAAAGCTGACTCGTAAACCCAAGTTGTTAGAGATATTGCATGCAAAATATGTTTATACCAGCAAGAAGTTGCAGATTACATTGAATAATTCTGAACATATCAAATGTTTCTCTTTTGATTATGCTTCTTATAGGTTGACAAACGCTACCACGCTCCAAAAGGTGCATGGGACAGTGAGCTGCATGTCACACAGGCTACTGAGATACTCATTGGCTTTATTAAAGAAGTTAAAGTCAAATTTCCCAAATGGACACAAGAGCAATGCTTTAAAGGTAGGTTAGGTTTACGCTGAGAGATAAATAAACACAACTAGCATAACAACGACAATTAAATGCAAATAGATGTTCATCGCTTAACTTCCATACCATATAATGTCTGTTTCAGGGGGAATATCAGCCTACAACGCTGGAGTGAAGAACGTCCAAACATATGAGCGCATGGACATCGGCACCACAGGAGATGATTACTCCAATGATGTTGTCGCCAGAGCCCAGTGGTTCAAAAGCAAGGGTTACTGAAGAACATATGAACCTGTAAAACCCTAACATTACAAGATGACAAACCCCGATCCCTAAAATGAGACCTACTGTATTGCTATAGTAGTTAAAAATAGTTATTAGATGTTGATGTAATCTTTCTCTTTTAAGAGTGTGTGGTGGTTTCTAAATGAAACTACACAGTGCATTTCACGTTATGATAGTAATGGAGATCTGATTAAATAAAACTCATTTATTTACTCAAATCGTTTGTTTACTGTTCATCACAACGGTCTTAGCCTTATGAGCAGTCTTTCCAAATACTGCATCCTTCATTGCTCCGGGAAGTAGATCTCGAATCGTGTTGTTGTTCTGGACGATAGAGGGCGATGTCGAGCCTCATCCTGCACTCACTCACACACATGACACTGAAGAATGGCATTAGTGGAAATCTCTGATGTTTCGCTCGCTTAAAGATGACCAGATATCTCTAGGATTTTCTTCTTCACTTTGTAAGTACATGTCTGCAGTAAACATTAATGAGGAAATCTGGTTCTATTGCGTTATTGTCGGGTTTCAGCTCACCGCGCTGGACAAAGCGGTTGTTTGGGAAGTTTGGGAAGCAAACATCTCCATCACTTTCCGCTAAGTCTAACGTTAGTTAACTATGTTACGCGGTAAACTAGCGATTTGTTCTGCGGTAGTTTACAATAGTATCGCTTTCTCTTTAATTTGTTTGTAATGGTTGCTCTAAAAGAGGATAACTTCAAAACATTTTAATAGTTATGTGAGCTGATAATGTAAATATTCACTGCATCGAGCTGGCAAAACGTTTGAAATTTTACGTACGCTTTTTTTTACACTAACAACTGTGAGTACATTATTATTTTTTGTTAAAGGTTTTTAAACGTTTTAGTTGTTAATATTGTTTTTTACAAGTCATGTTTACGTAATATCTATGTTTTCTTGTATTGTTTTAATAACATAAGATATGAGAAAACACACACACACACACACACACACACACGTTATAATTCATCTGAAAATAGATTTTAAATATCACATTGAAAAGCTATAAAACATTTTAAACTATTTTATTTCCATTTAGTTTACCTTGTAATAAAAATAAAACTGTAATATAAATGAATAAAAACATTGTAGATCGATGTAAATAAATGAATAAAATATTAATAATAATAATAACGCAACCAAATTAAAATTAGGTCAAATTAAAATTAAAATTAAAACAAAATATTTATAAATATTTCAAAATATTCGTAACAAATTTTAGTAGTATCTCAGTGATACTAAAATAACAGTTCATATAAATCAGTGGTTCTCGAACCTGTCCTGGAGTACTCCCTGCCCTGCACATTTAGTATGTCTCCCTCAATTATCACATCTGATTCAACTCATCAGCTCATTAGGAGACTGCAAGACCTGAAGTGGGTGTGTCAGATAGAGGGAGACATACAAAACCTGCAGTGCTGGGGGTACTTCATGGAGAAGTTTGAGAACCCCTGATATAGATTATTAAAATGCTTAAATTATACTAAATCTATGGCTAAAACAATCTGACATCTAACTTAAAAATAAAAAAAAATATATAAACGTCAGATTATTTATATTTAAAAGTGTCATATGAAGTTTCTAAAAATAACATTGTTGTGTATTTGGTGTAATGAAATGTTTATGCGGTTTAAGGTTTAAAAAACATTATTTTCTACTAGAGATGTTCCGATACCCTTTTTCTCTTCCCGATACCGATTCCGATACCTGGGCTCAGGGTATCGGCCGATACCGAGTACTGATCCGATACCTGGGTGTATATCTGTATATACAGCTGTATATACTACTAGCCCTGTGTAATTTGCTAGAATTATTTTATGGTGTGCTTCAGACAGATCCCTCAATAAAACATGAACAAATACATGGTGAACTACTGTATTTATTACAGTATTTTTATTATCTAACATGAATTTGACAGTATTATTTATTTTCTTATGCAAAAAAGAACTTCAAATGCAGCCAAAAATCTAACACCGCAAACTAAAAAAGGTATTTAAGTTTTACAATATAACTGTATAAAAAAACTGCAACAAAAAAGATCTATTAATCAGATAATCTCTTTACAACAAAACAAGTAAAAAACAAGCAACCATCTAGGCATAATTATTATTATTATAGAGACGTATTATTATTACTGTAGGCTACAACAGTAGCTTTATATATTGTCAATTTACTCATGTAAACCAAACATTTATTTTAATGGGCTGCCATGAAGATCTTTGAGTGTCTGTGTTTATGATATGACAGTATTCTCAAATGAAACGGTAAATTCTCATGAAGTGACGGTTTATGCGTTCGTGTCCTCATGACACACAGCAGAGACTACAAAACAGCGAGCTCTCGCGCATCTGTGCCAGTCACCCACAGAGATGTAGATTTTGCGGGAGTAATATTTAAATAGTATTTTGCAGTTTAATATTCACAGACACTAGTATATATTCGGCTACTGTCTGGAGCCCTGCGCTTTGACTTACACGGAAGCGACTGAACGCAGCTGCCGGTACTGAATATACTCGAGAGTCTGTAACTACCGGTACTACAGAGACATACTGCTAACCACTGATCTATAATATAATAGCGGCTTCACTGTCTTTTGGCAGTTTAGAATGTGATGAGTGATCCAGTCATATATAGATAAGGGCTGCTAACGCGTTTTCATTTCTTCTTCGCTGCTCTAAACAGGGGTTGCTTGTGGCAACACAGCACGACTTCCTGTGTTTTCAATGCATTTTGAGCAGCGAAGAAGAACCGTGCAGCGGTTAGGCAAAGCTTGCGGTCATAACTAGGTCTTTTTTAAGAAAATGGTATCGGATCGGTATATGGGTTCATGTACTCGCCGATGCCGATGCCAGAATTTGTTGTGGTATCGGAGATATTTCCGATACTAGTATCGGAATCGGAACAACTCTATTTTCTACATATTGTACATTATTGTTGCTCCTCTATGCTCCGCCTTTCTTAAACGTGTCAAATTTTTACAAAGCTTATCAGTCTGAAAAGTGAGGTGTATGTTGGTTGGCCAGCTATCCAATGCATTATGATTGGCTGAATACCTCAGGATTGTGACAGAAATGTTACAGCCCTTTAAGGCTGGGCAATATTTCAGAAAATTTCTTATCGATAATCGGCTTAAAAAATATTGTGATATCCGATAATATCATCAACCCAATCCCAACATCCACTACGCCATAACCCCCAACCCCACCGCTGAGAAAACATTGCTGACACGCACCGTTTGGTCTTAATTACTGCCAGATTTAAGTATGATTGTACTTTTCTTAGTTTGTGCTTAAACTAACATAAATAATTAGTTTTACTGTTGTGTTGGTGTTGCTAAAAATTTCCACTGATGTTCTTATCAAATTTGTGTTTAAAATTAATTTCGCTTTGTGAGGAGAATTGCTGGAGAACTGAGGAATAGGCTGTGAAAGAATTTACGTATTTGTATTATATCTGTCGTGTGGTTTTTCATTATTATGCAGTCTATTTACATAAATATTCAGGAACACATGCAGTGCTACTATATGTCTTTTTTCTGTTTAATTTTAATTAAACTGCAGATCAAAATATAATAGGCCTATTCCCTAAATAAGGATACATTATATGAAACGCATCCCCAGAATAAATCACATAGACCGATGCATGTTGCCATTACAATAGTCAGCACTGAACAACAGGCAAATAAATATAAACTGAGGTTACAAAAGTGATTCAGTCAATATCAGTGAGGGATTTTTGTTTTTTGTTCTTTGATTACATTAATGACTGGCTTCAGAGGCTACGTTCAATGCACAGATCCAATACACCCTTGTTTTCTTTATCAAAACTTTACTTAGCTTAAGACATAACAGATTGTATTTATGGGATATTTTGATATAGGCCTAATTCTGTGTGTATTTGTCCATTTGAATGTGTAAGAATGCGAAAGAGAGAGCTCAGGGCTATGTAAAATATTTTTTTGCAACTTGGTTTATCATTTGTCATTTTTTTCCCTATAATGTCGATAATCGTCTGTCACCTTATTGTTGACATAGACATTGCAATACTTACGAGATACAAGATTTATGCATCTTGGTGTTTCCATCCTGCGTTTTTTAATGTGATAATCCAAAACGTGCATAAAAATAGGTGGATAGAAATATAGCTAATGAAACACACAGCATCTCCACAACATGGCGGCAGCTGAAATAACAATATTACAGTAAGAATAAACCTTCTCTCTTTGCATGAACATTTGGGCAGTGTTATGCAAAAGTTCCCACACAGTGATGAAAACGTGGGGGCGTGTTTATATTAGCGTGCACCCTGACACCCTCAACTCACACATGTCAGTGTTTATGAATAGATTAAATTAAATAGGGGTGCTCCGATCACGATCGGCCGATCGTTAATGCGCATCTCGTCAGTAAAGCCGGTTTTCTAATTAATTAGCGGTTAATTCCATCAGGTGCGTGATTTCACATAGAGCAGCTGTTACTACACAGAGCCATTGTTAACTGAGAAGATGCGCCAAAAAACGCTGAAAATTAACGTGATTTGCGCATCTTCTCTATTAACAATGGCTCTGTGTAGTAACAGCTGCTCTATGTGAAATCACGCACCTGATGGAATTAACCGCTGATTAGAAAACCGGCTTTACTGACGAGATGCGCATAACGATTGGCCGATCGTGATCGGAGCACCCCTAAAATTAAACGTGACTAATTTTATCTTGACAAACTATACTGTATATCATTATAAAGATCTAAGCGTCAAGCATCGACGACAGTTTGCTGTTTTTCAATGGAAAGCTTATAGACTGTATTTGCTACATTTGCGTAAGCAGTACACATCAAAACATGAAGAATAAAAATGCTGTACACACCAGATCCGTCGTAATAACGAGTCATAAACACATCCACAGCTGTAAATCCAGGTTTAGTTAGGAAGGTAAGGGTCCACTGAACGACATCTCATGAAGCACGTTTAGTCCAACAAAGCAATAACGTTGTAATATGGATCATAATTCCTTTGTTTACATTTCAGTTCTCCAGCGACAAAACTGTTTGTGTCCGTTATGGAATAACTCACGCCAAGAAACTGCGTCTTGGTAGTAAAAACACGGCATGGTTTTGCAGCGTACGGTGTCACAAACAGAATGAGACGATCCACCGGAAAAAAAGTGAATGAGAGATAGTATATTTGAATTTTGGCGCTTCCTCGTGACGCGCTCTGACGCACCTGTCAGCTGATGGAGGCGGAACTTATTGCGATCGCCTTTTTCTTTGTTTGTTTTATTTTTCAACAGTTTTTATATATGTGAGAGTGTGTTTTATGTTGAATGGGAATGTATCTGCATTTATCGCTATTACTGAATGATCACGGCTATAGGGCTGGGTATTGTTCAAAATCTTTCGATCTGGTGCCAATATACCAACGATACTTTTTTCGATAGGCTACCATATGTTTTGAAATCCATTTCAACATCAGCACAAAAACATTAAACACATTTTTCACCTTAATTAAAACAAATTCTGGTAACACTTCACACTCAGGATAACATTATTAATACAACTGGTTGTGCTTTTTGGATAGGGGTGTGCTATTCAGCGGCGGACTGGGACCAAAAAGTTGCCCAGGCTTTCTGGCCCACAGCAGCCCACCACATCATAACGCAAATGCCCCTGTTTTTATGTCATTTATAAATTTTATATTTAAGTAAACAGTTTGGGGATTTTAACCAATAGGGCAACTGATCCTCCATTGAAAAAAAAGAACAACAGCTGTTCATTTAGTGACTCCAAGTGAGCGATACATGCTCATCAAGACACAAACATTCTTCTAGAACTCACTCTTTGCATTCAGTTAACAGATCCATGCGAATCATGCATGAAATAGACTCAAACAATAGCTTTATGTGCTTTACAGAGGAACTTGAAGTCTTTATTCATTCGATATGTTCAATAATAGCTCATCTTTGACTCGGTATTACAAGTTCATGATCAGAGTAGTGAACCCATGATTCTTTTGAGTCAATGTTTTAAAATAATCAAAAGTTTCACAAATAGATCTTAGGTGCAGGGCTCGCAAAATCGTTAGCCCCACCTCCTGGGGCTATTGTGTTTTCCAGTCCGATGGGCTATCGTGAATAGTGATGTAAATTTCCTAACTTCACTTGCTTCGCGTTGTTCACTCGCTTGAAGGGGTGAAACGGATCATAGCCGATCGTTTGCATTTGTTTCTAAATATTGCTGATTCAAGCATTTTAAACAATTCACGTGCATTCGGAGCTTGCGCTCACTCATTTAAAGCACACGCTGTGAGCAGCATTTCAGACAATGCGCGTACAGAGAATGAATTCATCTTTCGAGTATCGAAATTCGCTGTACCGGATAAATCTGTCTGTCTCTCTCTGTTTTTTAGACGACGTGAAAGGGGGCGTTTCAAGATACGCAATAGAGTAAACCAAACTAAACAGGGAGGGAGGGCAAAACACTCATCCAAACAAATGCATCATTAACACCGGCTTTGGTTGCAATCCTATTATTGCATATGTTGCACATTGCTGACTCGGCATGACTTTAATAAAGTGTAGCCGGAAACGTTTTGAGAAAAAACAACTACAGTTGTGTTGTGTGACTGCGAGTTTTTTCAGAAATCCTCCCCGTCCCGTCATGTGGTGGTGGACAGCCAATCACAGCGAATTTGGGTCCTTACATGCACGTATGCTACAAGCCCACACAGACACAGCCGCTTGGCAAAAAAAAAAAAAAAAAAACGGCCGCTTGGCTTTTGGAACCGAAATTTGGCACTGAAAGATAAATAATTTTTCGATACTCATAGTATCGAAGTTTTTCGTTCGATACCATAAAGGCATCGAAGTTCGGTACCCAGCCCTACACGGCTATCAAAGTGAACGCGTCCATATGAATAGAGCGAGTGGATTATTTACTTTATGGCACATTTGTGTTATTGCCATCTGTATAAGTGGCCATCAGCACTTATTTGCATCGTAATTCATTCTAAATGCTGCATTTCTAGCCATCTCAGGATTTTCTTTAATTTGCAAAGTTTAATCTTTTTTTATTTTTCTTATTATTCTTATTTTTCTTACTCCAATTATTCTTATTTTATTTTTCTAGTGCCCAGATAAATCACTTATATGATGTCTAAGTTTCTGTCTAGTGTTTTATAATTGAAAAAAAAAAACTATGCAGTGGTATGTTTAATGACTAAATAGTTTGTAGAAGCCTTCAATACTATTGGTAAATATTTTTTATATATTTGGGGGGGGGGGGGGTATGTAAATATCATTTTTCATGATATCTTATTCAGATTTGAAATAGAAACTAATGAGACATGTGACTTTCAACCCATTACTTTTCTAGATTGCCCCAGGACTCATTTCCTGTATTTTTTATATCAAATAGAAAAATATTTAAGTGTGGTAAAAAAAAAAAATTAGGTTGAGCACTTTCAGCTATGAGTCCCATAATGGGGGGAGGGGCAGGTTAACAGGTTAAAGGGGTCATATAATGCTAGATGCACTTTTACAAGTTGTTTGAACTGAAATGTGTGTTGGCAGTGTGTGTACACAACCACCTTATAATGCTTAATATCCACCAAGTGTTTTTTTGTAATCTCGTTAAATGTTTTCCCCTTTCTCAAATCGAGCATGATTGTTTGATTGACAGCAGCTCTTCAGCATAGACTGGACTTGTCTTACCTGTGTTTGAGGTGTTGTGTTGTTGGATGTAATAATGAACATAGCAGTAGTCATTTACTCCCGACATCTGAGCGACTGAAATCTCAGAGGATTAATTTACGTTTGGATCTGAAAGAAATGTGCCCTTGATCTACTTAAATGTGTTTTTTGTTTGCGCGAATCATTCATGATCCAGCCTCACCTACAGAAACAGTGAGTATAATGTATAATAATGAATCATTGCAAATCACCTTTGCTAATAATGTGCTAATTAGCCAGTTTTGCTATGAATGTGGCTAAAGTAAGTGGTCTCTCAGAGAGCAGATGGAAGAGAGGGGCGGAGTCAGCAGAGCTCATTAGCATTAAAGGAGAATTCCACAAAACAGCGTGTTTTGAAAAGAGCTGTTTTTTGCAGGGTAAAAAAATTGTTTTTACACTACTATTGAGAAATTTTAAGCAAACTATGTTACAGACTTTTCATTTAGAGCCTAAAGAATCATATCAACATACTGTATCAACAAATGGGTATTATATGACCCCTTTAACTTTCATAAAGAATATCTCTTTTGGTTTGAGACTTTATTCTGTGCAACTTTACAGATCTTCTTTATGCACCAAGAGCTTGTAACACTCCAAAGACTAAGTAAAAATTGTAATCACATGTGACCCCTTTAATAAAAAATCAAATAAAATAACAACGTAAAAAAGAAAATGAAATTAATTAATTTGGTCATTGTTGAATAGATGACACTTCCCACAACATCTGTATTTAAATTATGACACTCATTAACATGCTCTGTATTATTCATGATTTGTACACCGTCAAATAGCTGAACTGTAATTTTATTAGTTAATTGAACCCCTATGAGCATGTGTTAACAGCGCCTGTTGTCCTGTGAAGTATCTTCTGATGATGAGCCACGTTAATAGTCCTGTTGTGACTTAAGGAACTTAGGAAAGGAAAGCATCGTAAAACCCAGGGTGCAAGTATTTCAATATTATCATCTCATTAAACTACTGAGATGCTCCATTCAGGAACCTCCCTCCAGAAAAGCCACACACCAATATTTAAATGGCCTGGAAAACAGGGATACAAAGTTAACTGGTCACAGATAGAGGGAAATAGCAGCTGAATGGGCTGTGTCCATTGGTCAAGCTGTGTGGACCCAGCAGGACGCTTTTTTATTGTAAGAGTAAAGGACTTAATGGACACAAGGAGAGCTTGGCATTGTTTTTTTCTCAGGAGGCTTTGATTAGAGGAGCTTGTATATTCAGGTTATTTCGAACCATCTCAGTCGGCACGGTCCCGCTTGTCGTGCCTCTGAGCCGAGGGGTATCATTTCTTGGGTTATTTACAGTTTGGCAAACATGGCCTTAATTAGAGTGTGTAGAGCACTGCCTCAGAAGATGTGTTCCAGATGTGGGCTGGAATTCAGAGAGCTTTGTAAAGAAAAGAAACAGTGCTCTGCAGGAGATGCCTGAAGAAACTTGAGTAAGGAAAACTGTCAAAGGGGATTGACGGAGTTGAATGGGGGGCGGGGGTTTCTGACACTTTTCAGGGTTTAATATTCATGACTATGTCTTATATTTCTTTAACAGAATGTGGTCTGAGTTGTTCTGGCTGATTCTGTGCCTTAGTGTGATGGTTTATATTACAGCTCTGTCACCTGTGATATTGTACTTATGAGCAGAAGCATGTGTATCAGACAACAACAAAAGCAAGTTGTTGTTGTTGTTGTTTCAAACAGTAGAACATAATGCCAGCAACACCAAGGTCATGGGTTCAGTTCTGAGGGAATGCAAAACCTTAAATGAAAGTGTCTGCCAAATGCATTCTGTAAATGTTTAAATAATAGTTTTGGGTTAAACTCATAATAAATATATTTCAATATATATATTTGTATGCTGTATATTCAGTATTGTTAATAAGTTTGGGGCTGTTAAGGTTTCATAAAATGTTTTTTAAAGAAGTCTTTTCTGCTCATCAAGACTGCATTTATTTGATCAAAAATACCGTAAAAACAGTAATATTGTGATGTATTATTAAAATTTTATCTGTCTTCAATTTGGATATTTTTTTTATATATTTTATTCCTGTGATGATCAAAGCAAAATTTTCAGACTCTCCCGTCTTCATTGTCACATGCTCATTCAGAAATTATTTGAATATGCTGATTTGCTGCTCAAAAACATGTAGAATTATTATTATTATTATTATTATTATTATTATTATTAATTGAAAAACAGTGCTGCTTAATATATTTGTGGAAACTGTGATACATTTTTCTGAAAAGAACAACATTAATTTGAAATATTTTTTATATATTATAAGAGCATTGTAAAGGTCTAGTTCTTTTTTTAGCGGCTTATTTTAGTTTTAGTCTAATTTTTGTGTGAAGCTGTCAATTTAGTTTTTATTAGTTTTAGTCACATTCATACTCTATTTAGTCTAGTCAAGTTTCAGTCAACTAAAAGTCTGAGCATTTAGTCTTATTTTAGTCAGAATTATCCATTACTATTTTTGTCCGATTTTAGTTGACATAAAAATTCTTAGTAATGCAATTCTATTTAACATAGTCAACATAGTATAAGTACCTAGTAGTATAGACGAAACCAAAGTGTAATTTCTTAACTTTCTTATGAATTTTAATTTCCTTTTTGCATAAACTATGTAATTTTAAATAATTGTATATTTGTAAACAAAAACAAGTGAATTTTTTAAATGTAGTCTGTCCACTACTGTACAATTGCCATTAAAAGATGCATAATTATAAAGAAAAAAGTATTGTAGCAATTGTGGCAAGTCATGTAGCATGACAGGATGTGTCAGCTTTCCAAAACTATTTAGTCCTCAAATATGAAGGAAGCCAGTTAGAAGGACGTTTGAAGGCGAATGTTTTGCTGATTATCAAGCAACCACTGACTGCATGACCGAATCTTCTGATAATGCTCAGCGTTAAGAAACTGAAATACATATGGGTTTATTCAACAGCAGAGCAAAAAAAAAGCTCTCAGGAAATACCAGCCTGGCTTTTCATAAGGAAAACTGACTTAACATTCCACCTAACTTTGAGAGAGAGGACTGCAAGACGTTCACCTGCAGTGCAACTCCACAGAGGCCCTGTTCTTCATATGTGTGAGAAAATAATAAATGAGTTTGACAGCCATCACTGAGTGTGAACTTCACGTCTGTGTCTGCCTGTATTGGTCTGTGCCGTTTAGTCTCCCCAACAGTAACCGGAAGAAAATACTTTTTCAAAGTCCAGCATTTGCTATTTATTTGTGTTTAAGAAAAAGAACCGGCCGGCGCAAAGCTTTGTTTACACTTTTGCCTGGTACTCCTATACTATTTGCCTGGGGGGAAGGAAAATATTCAAAACTGGCAGGAAGGCGAAACGTTTGTATGTAGTAGAGACTGCGGTGGAGTTTGAAGTTGTGTGCACAACACATTTTCTAAAGAAAATAGGGAATATGACGTATGTCCTGTCACTTCTGTTAGAGTGAAATATCCTCATTTTCCACCTAGAACCATGAAACAGGCTCTTCAAC
Source organism: Carassius auratus (assembly GCF_003368295.1). NCBI lineage: Eukaryota > Metazoa > Chordata > Actinopteri > Cypriniformes > Cyprinidae > Carassius > Carassius auratus. The sequence goes on along the minus strand of NW_020523394.1, from coordinate 994,404 downwards.
AGACTCTCTTCTCCTACAGTAAACAAGTACTTTTATTTGCATGCATGAACCAGCAACTCTTTGGTCCATATTCACTTCATAATAAATGTTCTAAAAGAGGACAGAGATGACATAGAATAACAATTTTGAGTTTCGAAGAACTTGAAGAACATTTTGGGAAATGGAAAGGTTACATTGATATTAAAGGGTCTTCATGGAACTATTGATGTCAATTTATTTTTTAGAGTGTAAGTGAAGTCATTCTGAGCAGTAAGGGTTAGGTTTCTAGAAACTGACTAAATATTGGGTTAAAACGTTGCTGATGATTTATTCAAACTGTGTTGGCCATCAGCTGACTTGCTTTCCAACCCCCTTTCATGGGACAGAATGAGTCCCCCCCCCCCCCCTCTAACAAAGGTGGTATCTCCTCAGGGAGCTGCCCATCTAATTATCAAATGACGCCCGGCCTGTCGGCGGTAAGCCACTGGGGTGAGACAATAGTGGCTGCATCTCTGGATTAGTTGACGGGGGTTGGAGCAGGAAAGGAGGGGTGAATCCTCTTTGAGGAAGAGACAGAGAGCATGCTCAGTCCTGAGAGAGACTGGCTACTGGTGCACACATGTACCTTCCCTGTGATGAGCTTTCTACTTTTACGAACACCCCATGTGAGGATATGAACAAGGAGATGTTGATGATTTGATAAATTCACTTTTGGACATTGAACAGATTAGTACAAAGGATGCACTAAAGAAGCTCTGCTTTTGGGGGTGAACTTTGACACGATGGCTGGATTTTGTAGCTGCTTTGGGGGCAGAAAGTAAGTTGGAGCCTTTTTTATTTGTGCGAAAACTTAATTTAAAATGATTTCTGTTATAGTTCTAAAATGGCTTCGGCAACATGCTTGAGGTTGCATTTTAGTGGCATGTGATTGTGTTTTTTTATAAACGGAGCACTGGTGAAAATGGTTGTTTTGATATGCACTCTCAGATTGAAAAGCTGTCACCGTGGCAGTACTTTTTTAAAAGGTACTAAAATGCACATTTTAGGTACAATTATGAACCTTTAAGGTACTAAAATGCACATTAAGGGGTAAAAGGTTACTGTCCCAATGACAACTTTTGTACCTTTTTTTCTGAGACATACTTCAGTTGAAGTCTTTTGTTCTGTAAGGTTTCAGTTGTGTCTCTCTGTGAATGTGCTGAGCTCAATCAGAGTCTCTTTAAAAGCTCTTCTATCTAATGGTCTCATGACATGACCAACAAGACCGTATTTATCACCACTGAGCGGTATTCTAAGACCGCTGAGAGAACATGTTGTTTACCATTGGGTTTCGTCCAGATTCTTTGCAAGTTTAGAAAAGAGACCGTCTTGTTTATCATTTCTTTTCACAGAATTTGCCTTGTTTATTCTCCTAGTCCAACCCCCAGAGTCAAGATGAATGTACAATAAGAGAGTTTGGACTACTTATTGAAACAAAATGTCCCTTATTCAGGTATAAATGTAAATGCAAAGAAACTGAAAACAAAAGGTTTGGATGGGAACCAGCTTCATCCTTATATTCTGACATACCTCCAATTTTCACACCATTTATGGTCCTTGCGCTCCTGTGAGAGTGCTGCTTTGTTTGTATCTACACAGTGTATCAATTTGGCATGAAACTTGAGGCATCCCATGAAATAAGACCAAATGTTAATGTTCTGAGCCCTTTCGTTTTGACCTCTGAGCTTGTTGATGTTGAGCTCAAACTCTTCCTTTTTTTCTCATCATCTTTTGCAATTGACAAGGTTGTTGTTTTTAGCAGGCCTCTGCTATCTTTTAAGACATGAATTCTCAAAGTAGTCTCAAGTCAGAGAGAGACTGTGTTATTAAAGTGTGAGCCATTTCCATAGAGTGGAGAGTGGGGTAAGATGTGTCAGTGCGTCAATTTTATTTGAAACTCTTTTCTAATTCTGAAATAAAATTATGCATTTTAGCTTTCCCTTTCTTGTTAAGGAAAGGTGGCATATCTTACCCCACTCCCCTTTAATCTGTAAAAATGTTTCTGCTGTGGTTTACTCGTGGATTCTCTAATAATGAATCATCGCTGTATCAGATAGCCAGAATGCTCTGCTCTTTCTCTACTGCTTCAGCCACGGCTAAAAGAGTTTTGTACTTTGTGGTTAAAGTTCAGAAGAACCACAGAAGTACAGATGGCTTTATAGTATGTCTGGATTTATGCTTCCCCCTGCTAACTACTTTTTAAATCAATACTAACAGCAAAGGGCTTCCATACACCGCATGAGGTAATATTGTCATAAATATCTCCCCGAATGGAAAGAAAAATAATATTTTTTAAAGAAAATTCAGGGTTTGATAAATGTTCAGTGTCTGTAATCGTTGGGTACTTTAAATATACAGCTGTGCAGTTTTATTCACAAAAGCTCCCAGATCGTGTGTCGAAGAAACTTTACTGTTGTACATTATAAAAATGTGCACAACTTCGTGTTTTGGATGCGTAATGTGATTCCCAAAGGTTAATTTCCTGTTCATGAGGAGCTATATATAATTTAAAACCACTAATTTAGCTAGATGTTAGAATCTAACCAAAATAACTGGCTTATCAGTTCTATTATGAAAGTGTGGTGGCCATGAAATGCTAAATTGCATGGTATTATTTGCACGGTGAGTCACAGAAGATTGCTTTCATTTTGGTACTTTCTCATATAACAAAAACGGCAAGCAATAGAATTAGACCTCATTGTTAAGGGAGCCATATTATGTCCAGGAAAGGTTTTAGGATGTTCGTTGTCTTATAATTTAGGGAATGAGATGGGGATGGTCACCACTTAGCTAATAGCTAATGCTGTCAACCGAATGGTGACTGCAGCTGGTTTAATAAACTCATTATAGCGTAGTTTACTCCAGATTCCTCTGCCTGAAGAATGTGCAGAGTAAAAACTTCCAATAATGCATCCAAACATGGTTAGTTTAACCTCACAATATAATTGTTTTTACAATAGTTTTGACAAAATAAATGCTGTCTTTTACTGACCCCAAATGGTAGAATTAGTAAGAAAGGACAGTATAATTAGACACTAATTTATTGCCACTATATTACTCGATGTGCCCTTTTGGCAAGCTTCATAGTAGGGCTGTGTCTGCAACACGACAAGAGGCCATAACGAATAAATTAATTTTGTTCATTTGTAAGGACATGAGACCAATCAGTATCGCGGATGGGGCAGGCTTCGGGGAGTTCTGTCAAGCAATGGAACCGAGGTTTATTTATCGTTTCACGTCAAGGAGAAGTTCCACGTTTACCACAGCACTGCTCGCTTGGAGCATTCAATGTCAGTTCTATATGCTGTAAAACTTCAATTAATATTAATAATATTTGTTTCAATCACTGAATGAAGCCTTGGGACAACAGTCTTAACAGTCTTAAATTGCTTGCACAAAACTCTTGATCAGCACTCATAATTTGTTTGTTCATTTAAACCGTTATGCGCAGAGAATGTGAGGGTGAGAGCGCATGAGGTCTGCAGTCTTGGCCATTAGTTGATTTCCTTGTTGTTGTAATACATTGTCAAATATGTTTAAACTTAAATAGACTACCCATACAAGTAGTTATGCCTCTTTGTATTATTTTGTCCTGTTATTGACGTAATGCACGTCATTGACGGCATGCGCAACTAGATGTTCGAATAGTTCTAATATTCATGGTTTTTTTAGAGGGAATATTCTAACGTCATTTTTGAGCAATTTTGACAGCCCTACTACACAGACTCTCTGCCTGATTTACATTCTCACTAGATATGTTGTCCGCTTGAACTTATGTCTGTAGAAAGCACAGCTGTTCTTTAAGCCTGAGAAGAGAACATCATTTTGACATTTTCTGAGGTACTCGGCAGATGGTGTAACTTGAGGGAGTCCATCACTACATTAAAGACCTTGTTGATGTGTGGTTCCCCATCAAGGCCTGTGGAAAAGCTCAAGTCTAATGCAGCATTGCATAAGATGACTCTGATTGTCAAGATGTTGCATGATGAGGGTTGGCACTCTAATAACTAATAACCATTTTAATTGTAACTTCTTAGCATATCTTAGCATAGCTTATGCCTATCTAGCACAGCTACACCAATAGATGCTTATATGTTGACTCATGTAATATTTATACTTTACTACTCAGGGTGACCATAGGTAGCTGACAGATATATATAGTGACGATAGTATATATATATATATATGTTTTTAATTAAAGAGATCGACCGATATATAGATTTACCGATATTTTCCCCGATATTTAAGCATATTTCCATATCGGTTTCACCGTTAAATGCTGCAATCTGCTGGGTGTTTTGAGTTTTTGATTTGCTGTAGTTAGTATACTTTATTTAACATAACAGCCAGTTATGCACAATTTAGATGCATTACATAAATGCCTGATATGTAGTTTGCTTGTATTAAATAATCCATCAAGTCCTGTCCCAATAAAGACATAACTTTGCATGAGTTAAATAATACAGCCATGAATGAGCACATATTGGAAATAAAAACACTGAATTTTATTCTCTCGCTGTTGTAAATTTGCTCATTAGTCTCGTGAAGTCACTTTCATATTGCTATTCACTCAGCAGGTTGATGCTGATGAAATGCTCCAGCACGGCCACTGCATGTAACTTTTAACAATATTCACTTAAACACCCAAATTTGTATTCACATTTAATATGTAACTATTATTTTTCTAACAAACATCAAAATAAAAACAACTCTTTGGAAATTAATTATTATCGTTGCGAGGGATCACAGTAGGAGTATGGTTCTGTGTAACTGCATAGATAAACCATGCTATCAGCAGGCATTTCATTATCTAGAGGGGCAAAAACATTATTCATAATTTTGATATAACATTCCAGTTGAGAAATGCAATAAAATACAATGTTTTGTTTGTTATATTCTAATATTGAAGAGAATATTATTCAGAGAATTATTCTTGACTCTATTAAACCGCTTATAAACTTGATAAAGTTGATATGACAATCTACATTTATTTTGATTATTTTTAATATTAGTGTTGTTTCTGTTGATGCTTTTTATAAATAAAAAGATTTTTATTGTTCTAATATAAATATTAAATTTAACACAAGACAAATTTTCAACACTTAGAAAAAGATGACTGAAAAGAGAAAAAAACAAAGTGAAGAATGTTCTTCACATTTAGTTCTTCACATAATAGTAAATAAATATCGGTTCCGCATATCGGTTATTGGGCACAAAATCATGAAAATAATTGGTAATGGTTATAAAAAAACAATATCGGTCAATCACTAATTATATAGTTTAATAGAACAATGTAATAGCAAATGATATGCAGACAAAATATGGGCTATATCGGTTATAGTAAATGGTCATTTGGATTATATATATTTATTTTTTTTCATCAGCTTGATATTTAATTGTGCATTTTCTGTGTGTTTAGATTCATATTACGTTGGTTAATCTTGCCTAAATTAATCTTTAAGAATCCTAAAAAATTCCCTTTAATTCACTTCCAAAACTAAAACTTAACATGAATTATTTTATTTAATGTAATTTTTAGCACGTCTCTAATTGAACATTTTGCATATTGTAGATTAACATGCTATGATGCCTAAAATTTGTGTACTTTTTAGTGTTATTTTTGTAATGTTTATTCAAAATAGTGTGGAAATGGACTATCATTATAGGCCAGAACTAATATCAATGTATCCCATCTCAAAATTTTGTAATTTTACAAAATATTTACTAAATTCCCTAAAAACCGAAAATGTGGGATTATTCTTCATTACACTTACATTTAAAGTCTTTTTTGTTTAACGAAACCACATTTTGCATAAATGGATTACAGTCTCCAGGTTGATCCCTCCCTTTTTTGTCTTGTTTTCTAAAAACACAGTTTTTGAAGCTAATACGGCTAGCATGCTTGTTAATATCTGCTGCTTGAACTCTTCTCTCCACTAACTCTCTTACCCTTTCTTTCTCTCTCTCTTATTCCTCCCTTCCTCCCCACGTCCAAAAGTTAAGACATGAAACGTCGGACGTCATCGCAGAACTCTGCCGTTGGAGGCAGTCCAAGGTCAGTCCATTAGTCCCTGTAGAGCTCTGAACGACCTCTCTGCTATCATAGTCAAGCACAGGGTAATGATAAGAAACACTTTTTAGTCAGAAGAGCTCTTGGGAAAGGGGTTATTTTGGTTTGCTTGATATTCTGTTAAGCAATAGCTCACATAAAATGTAAATTCTGTCATTTACTCATCCTCATGTCATTCCAAACCATCTATGACTTTCTTTCATCCCTGAAAGGCAAAAGAAGATGCTTTGCATCCAAGCTGCGCTTGCTTTTCTGGTGATCCACACTGCTGAGCTCCCAAAATGGATTCATGAAAGTATTATAGAAATAGTCAGTGTAAATGGTAAAACTATACTACAAGTTTTCAGAAGTAAAATCATATTTTCATGTAAGGAGCGATGCATGCTAAAAGTCTGCCACAGCTGTTCGATACCATTAAATGTCAGAATAAGCTTTATTTTCCAAGGAATTTGTTGTTTTTTTAGGAGCTCTTGGTACATACATACATATATACATATATGACATGAGAACATAAAAGAACAATTAAATTAGACTAAAGAAAAAAAATGACAATAATGTGTCAAAAACTCTTGATAATGCAGGATGCTTGCTTTAGAGACTTTCACAAACCAGAAGTAACCGCCTTGGATTGTACTATTCTTGGCAGACCAGTACAGTATAGTTATAATTCACTTCCAAAGTATGATTATATCATGGTACTGCACAGTACTACACAGTTCTTTGCAGTTGTTGTTTTTTGTGACCTTAAACTGTCTTTGAAGGAGAGCTGTAGACACAAGACCAGCTGTGTGAACTATCCCAGGTGGTCCTTCATCTAGTGTTTGACACAAGGCCACACAATGCTGACCTGAAAGGGGTCAACAAGTTTCTGGATTTTGAAAAAAGTTACAAAATTACAATCCTTTGTGGAAAAATAAGGGGGGAAACGGCCAGAAATATTAATTTAAACACCCAAATGAATCAAAGGAGACAGAGAGGTGTTGCACATGGTGTCACATGACTCGCATAACATTCATAATCGCACCCTTTGGCAAGAACTGAACAAAATGACCCTATGTATGAGTGTTTGTATTTATCATTCCTCATGCTTTATGGTGTGTGGTTAAGGTTCTTTGTGTCTGGGGTTTTTCTAGTCTCGTTCTTTCATATGCCAACATAAGCTATCTGTGAATCAGTCTGTGAAACAGACTTTATATCCACTTCCCCTGAGAGGAACAGAGGAAATGAATGAGCGCTATCTGATGACATCGAGTTGTGGGTCATCCATGTGCTCTGATGTCACACCATCCCCTCCAACCACTGGAACAAATCTGCCCACACGTTTAGCAGCAGTGTGCAAGAAACTGCAAATCTAGTCTCTGTTAAGCAGTGGATGGCTGATAGTCCTTGCGTGAAATGGTAAGGAGGATTGTTTCTCATTAGTTGACTGTTGTTATCTGGTCTCATGTGATGTTCACCATGCAGTTAAGCTCAAACAAGAACAGTCTCAGTCTGCTAAAATGGGCTTCTTGCGTAAACTGCAAGGAAAGAAATGGGAAGAGTGTTAGCTGTGCAGAACCAGGTGTTGCTATGCGGATTGTTACGGTGTTGCTGTGTGGTTTCTAGGGTGTTGTGGATGGTTTCCGGGAAGCGTTGCTAACTGGCACAAGTTGATTGAGCTCATCAGTCATAAGTCTTTAATGTTATAGTTGCTAGATACATTACCATACAAACGTTTGATGTCATTGAGTTCACTATGGTTTTATTTGTTTGATCAAAAATACAGTAATACTGTAAAATATTATTCCTGTGAATTTTCAGCATCATTAACATTTCTTATTATTATCAGTGTTGAAAAAGTTCTGCTGCCTAACAGTTTTGTGAAAAAATAACCAGAGACCAAGAAAATGTTGATTGCGCTAGATTTGTGAAATAGCCTCTTTTTGCATTGCTGTTGTTGGTTATGAATATGAATGATATTTGGCTCAGCTGCTGTGTGTTTGTTTAGCAATGTTTAGCAGACATGTTGAAAGTGTAAGTAAGTGTAAGAGTTTTACTAATTTTGCTCTTCTGGATGAATTTTAGTACATTATTCTCTTTGAAGAGTGAGGGTGGGAGTGATGACAAAATGGGTTGTGTTGCGTACATGAGTGTATGGATTATTAGATGGATGAGTAACAGTAAATACTTATACAACCCATGTGCAATAACGCATGCCACAGCTAAATAATGACAATGCATGGTTATTTTAATGAAACTGAAATTATGCGGCATGCAATATGTAAAACAAATCCATTCTATGATTAAAACGGTAGGCTTTGAAAATGACTTGACTTTGGTCATTGTAATAGTTGCTTGCCATCAACAGAGAAGTGAACCAGTCAAGCAATCATGAGGATTACTTTAAACTGGAATAATCCTTGTCAAACTAGACCGCAAACTGCCTCCACATCCTGTTTGGCCATTCCTCTGCCTGGCGCTGCAGTTGTCTGTCATAGATACTGTTTGAGAGTGTCCTCCTCGAGAGCTGGATTTGCTCCAGAGGAGAGTCTGATCCAGGATTAGGCTGTAGTCACTCATCAGGACAAATACTGAGGCCTCAGCCGGTCTGAATCTGTTCTGGGCTGCTTGCTATTATCAGCAGCTCTTCTACTTCAGATAGGGTGGATCCACTGGAGTGACTCGGCTCCAGTGTTGTAATCTAAATGAGTCTGCATTGGCTTATCACCAACGCCTCCTGTTTGTCCTTGGGTGTTACAAACCCTCTGACAGGGGTGTGGACACGTCTCTCATGAAGGACAATATAGAAAAACATACTGTATAAGGCAGACCTAAACAGTTATTATTTTGTTATTATTTATTTATATTATTTAGTTTATTTTCTGTTTATGGTTAAAGGGATACTCCACCCCAAAATTAAAATGTTGTCATTTTAATCACTTACCTCCATGTCGTTTCAAACCCGTAAAAGCTTCGTTCTTCTTCAGAACACAATTTATGATACTTTGGATGAAACCGGGAGGCTTGTGACTGTCCCATAAACCACGTAAGTAACACTGTCAAAGTCCAGAAAAGTATGAATAGTCCATCTGCCATCAGTCGTTCAACTGTAACGTTAAGAAGTAACGCTAATACTTTTTTGTACACAAAGAAAAAAAAAAAAACTTTATTCAACAATTTGTCTCCTCTGTGTCTTTCAGCATCAGCTTGGCGCCATTTTGGAAAACATCCGCTGAACGCGAGCGGTGTACGCTATTCTGCGTCAGCCATGACACAAAGATGCGTTTTCTGTGTAATTTACACTTTGATGTGAACGAAAACACTGCATCCGTGCAGCACAGCTGACACAGAAGAGCGTACGCTGCATGCGTTCAGTTTATAATCTCCAAAATGGCATTATGGTGATGCGGAGAGACGAGTTGTTGAATAAAGTCGTTATTTTTGTATTCATTGCATACTAAAAGTACTCTCGTTGCTTTATAATGTTATGGTTGAACCACTGATGGCAGATGGACCATTCTGATGATGACTTTAAACCTTTTCTGGACCTTGACAGTGTAATTTACTTGGCTGTCTATGGGACAGTCACAAACCTCCCGGTTTTCATCCAAAGTATCTTAAATTGTGTTCCAAAGACAAACAAAGGTTTTAAAGTTTTGGAACGACATGGGGGTAAGTAATTAATGACAAAATGTTCATTTTGGGGTGGAGTATCTCGTTAAGATTCATTATTTTAATTATTTGAAATTCTTATTTAAATGCTTAAAAAAAAAGACTAAAAAGAAAGGTGTACAACATTAAAATAACATTACATTTTTAAGTTTTTTTATCACAACAGAAATAGTAGAGTTGCATATTAAATTTGAATAAATCAAAAGTATATGGTTTATAATCCTATAATTAATCCTAAAGCACCAAAAGTGCTGTCAATATGTTTTATACATTACAGAACGATAACCAATGCAGGATGCCAAATAAAGTGAGAAATATATATATATAAATATATATATAAGGGGTGTAACGGTTCACAAAATTCACGGTTTGGTTCGATACGATACACTGATGTCACGGTTCGGTTCGGTTCGGTTCGATACGTTTTAGATACAGCAAAATGTAAAAACATCTAAACTTTTCAGAATGCCGCAAGTGCACCACGGGTCATGCGACAAGAACTAACCAATCAGCTTCATCCTTTCCAGTAACAACGTTGAAAGCTCAGCCAAGACGAAGGAACAGCTGATCATAGTTGTATATGGATTACAATTTTGAAATAAATTTAGTAGCAGAGCTAGCCTACTGCAAGCGATTTTTAGAGCTGCAAATCCATTTATCCTTTGCTGAAATTTCCGCGTCTTCATGGAGAGAGCACGTCATTGTTGCTCAGCAAAGGCAGACGCCTCAGGGGCGCAACTGCCCGAGCGCTTTGGAAAGGAGGAGAAAGACGCGTTTTTAGGCGCGATATGTGATATGCTCGCTCACTCAGCATGCGCTGAAGGCTCATTACAAAATGTCTAATGCATTTAACAGACCAGAAATAGAAGATCCTCCAATAACCAACAGGTCTGGAGTTTGGGTGCACTTTGGATTCCCTGTAAGCTATAATGGTGATGATAGAATGAAAGGTAAAGTCTCATATCGGCGGCTATAACGTAAATGAAGCCTACCAATCGGCGCGGTGATGTCTTTTGCCCTGTTTGAGTCAGTTGGAAATGTATGTCTAAATGCTGCAGGGATAGTTTATTGCGCGTATGTTTCTCCTTTTTTTCCAAAGTGCACCCAAACACCAGACCTGTTGGTTATTGGAGGATCTTCTATTTCTGGGCTGTTAAACGCATTGGCTATTTTGCAACGAGCCTTCAGTGCGTACTGAGCGAGCGAGCGCCTGACTGAGTAGCCTAACATAAACATATAACTATAAGTTGGGTTTTTTTTCATTCGGGAGTGTCAGGGGCGTTGCCTGTTACGTCGTTTGGGTTATTGGGCTTCCTTGTTGAACACATATCATTATATTTCACTTTTTTTTTTTTTTATATAATTAATTAGTTCAACGAACCGTTCGGTACATAATGCGTACCGCGTACCGAACCAAAAGCCTCATATCCAAATGGTTCAATACGAATACGCGTATCGTTACACCCCTAATATATATATATATTAGTTTGGTCTGTTTGCCAGCAGTGGTAAACTTTGTTAACTGAGACTGCACCTTCACACAAAAGAAAGAAGCCTATATTGGTGTCATGAAAATAAAAAAAATATAAAGTTGTGTGTAGGTTATGAGATTTAGTTTTCCATTCTTGCTCACAACTACAAATACATTTGTTTTAAATAGTTTGTAAAATATGAGGTTTTGTGAATTGTTTCTTGTTTTTCTATGTAACTGTTCAGGATTTATTTATTTATTTATTTATTTATTTTGTCTCAACAGTGATTGTGACATCATGGCCTCGGGATCTCCAGACGTCACAGTCTCTACTGAACCATCAGAAGCTGCAGAAGAGTGTTCAGGTAATCTTTAAGTCCCATTTTGTGTTTTAGCTTCCAGGTGAACAACAAGAACATCCATCATATTCTGTCATACATTTTCCCCACACAGAGATCAGACATGATCTATTTGGATACTCAGTGAAGAGATACAAGATGCTAGATCTCACTGACAGGAAGTCAAGTAGTCTCTCCCATACGAACATGCTTTCCGCCGTCAGACATTTGACCTTTCTCTCCAGTTGAATGTGGGAAGAGAAAGCCCAGACTGCTAAAGTCAGATTCTGCCGCGCAGACGACTGGCCTGAGTAGTAATGTGGATTAGCCATTTCCTCACAAAATAGGGTGCTCGCAGAGCCCGATAATCTCCTCTATTGGATTGTGGGTCTATCTAAATCCATTAAGTTCAAGAGAGTGTATTTGGGAGGTGTTAATCTTGCACAGATTTACCACAGGATGTTGATGGTTGATCCATGACCAGGGTCACATTCGTAAAATTCATGACTGTTACCTTAAAAAAGAGTGAAAGGATATAGTTGGATTGAATGTTGCCATTTTTTAAGAGTGTCAGCTATAAGGATTTCTACTAGGGCGGGGACTCGATTAAAAAAATTAATCTAATTAATTAGAGGCTTTGTAATTAATTAATCGAAATAAATCGCATTTTAATCGCATATAAATATTTGACCTGAGAACAGTGAGAAGTAATTATCTTTCACATGTATTTATAGTATACCACTGAATAATGACTGAATACATAAGCTTAAGCAACAAAATATTGTTTATTTTTGTTCAACCAAGTCTAGCAGACCAGTGCAATTTTTGCCATGAAGTGTAGCAATAGCATATTTAGAAACAATTTAGAAATAGTACATTTCAGAAATTCAGGAAGCTTATAGGTGCTGGAACCTTCTGTAAACTGTTTTTTAAGTAAAACACAATACTGTCAATTACATTCAGAACATTGGAAACCCTGACTATTAGAAAACATCTCTCTGTTGCTTCAGAGGCCATAACATACTCAGGTCCAACTCTCAATAACCTTGGCCAAAACAATAAAGAGTTCAACATAAACTGTTGCACCAACAAAATAATACATAGTTCTACATATTGTAAAGTCCACGCTAGCTGCTATATGTTTTGCGTTGAGGTTATACTTGAGGCTCGATGTGCTGCGTGATATGCAAACGCTAGTTGGTGCTCCAGTATAATCGGTCCGCCGAAACTCATCCAGTGAGAAACGTTCCGCGGTGCAAAAATAAGTTATTAAAAATGCGGGAATTTTTTTTCTGTAATTAATTAATCTTAGTTAACGCGTTATTTTTTGTGCAATTAATTATTCTCAATTAAAACGTTAAAGTTCCGGCCCTAATTTCTACTTTTGATGACTTCTGAATGTACTTTTCTACTTTTTAAAGTCTTTAAAGAAAAAAACTGATAAATTCAATGATTACTTCAGTAACCGTTCCTGTAGCCTTATTGCACATTTTAAGTATGTTAAAGTCTAGATTTTAGTAATGATTGAAATCTTATCATTCATTTCACCCAAAAAGCCCAATTAGATTAAATTACAGTTGCTGTATGTCGGATTAACACCGAGTGGTTAAAAATATTGGAGAGGGTTTTTTAATGCAGGTTGCCAGATAGACGACACCTACAGGAACGAGCGTAAATGACTCTAACATTGTTTTTTAGTTAAACAACTGTTAACTTAGCATGTTTCTTAAAGGGTTCATATGATGCTTTTTCAAGTTTTCCTTTCTCTTGAGTGTTACAATCTGTTTGTGAACCCAAAGAAATATTTTTTATGAAAGTTAAGACTTGTCCACACCCTCCTAAAATGCCTTGTTTCAACACGCCCCCACATGTCTATGTCACGATGTGGGAAGATTTACATAATGCAGTACAAATATTCACACAAAGAAAAAGGCATAACTTTATTGTTGCTTTCACTGCAGCCACCATGTTTCGATGACGCTGTGTGTTTCGTTTTGAAAGCGAAACTACTTAGTTTGGCGTTTCAAAAGAGGACACGACTAGAAATCAGTGGTTAAGTTATGTTCACAACACTGTTCCAGAACAGTTCAAACCAAGTATTCTGACGATTTGTGCTACACTGTCAGATTTTGCTAACACTGTCAGAACTGCTAACATTTGGCCAATCATAATGCACAGGTTAGCTGACCAATCAGAGCACACCTTGCTTTTCAGAATGATGAGCTTTGTAAAAATCAAGGCATTTCAGAAAGGCGGGGCTTAGAGGAGAAACAATAATGTACTGTATGTGGAAAATGTTTTTTTTTTTTTCACCTTAAACAACATAAACACATTTCATCATACCAAATGCACAAAATAATGTTCTTTTTAGATCCCCCTTGCTCAAATCTTGCCCTGGAGGTCCAATGCTCTGCAGAGTTTAGCTCCAACCCTGATCAAAGTCACCTGCTTGTGATTTTCTAATGAACACAGAGTCATTGATTGGCATTGATTAGCATGCTCAGGTATGCTTGATTAGGGTTAGAGCTAAACTCTGCAGGAAAGTGGATCTCGAGGTCCAGATTTGAGGATCCCTGGGCTAGATTGTTACTTCTGACTCAGATATTCTGAATCAGTTCACCAAAAATGCTCATTCACATTCATTCAGGAATTTGTTTAAAGGGAATCATGGTGCAATTTCAAAATTTCCTTTTTCTTTTTGGAGCTCTTGGTGAATAAAGAAGATCGGTGAAGTTGCAAAGACTAAAGTCTCAAATCCATAGAGATAAAAGTTAACACTCATCCAAGCCCCCCCGAAATGGCTCGTTCTAACACGCCCCCACATATCTACGTCGGTATGTTGGGAGATTTGCATTACGCCGCCCAGATGTTCACGCAAAGAAAGAAGGTGTACCTTTTATTCTCGTTGTAGTATTGTTGTTGCCACAACCACAATGTCGTGTAGACCCTGTGTTTGTTTCACTTTGAAAGCGAAACTACTTTGTTTGGCTTTCCAAAAGAGGACGATATCTCCTTCGTCATGTGTGGAGCTATTCCGTGCTGGTCAATGAGAAAATACATCAACTTTGCACTGTGGATCGCCAAATCGGCTTTCAACGTGGACAAAGCAGTGTCCAGCTCATCACATGTGGTTGCTGCAAGACCAAGGTACGCTCCTTCGAAGAATTCGCCAGCTGCACCGTTCTCAAGTTCGCAAGCCGTTCATTGATTTGTTCACTAAACCTTCCTGTAGGCTACATCAGAGTTTGCAGATTTTATATTGAAGTTTGATTGTTTTTAATTGTTCATCCAAAGTTCCAAGTTCATTGATGGAACATCAAGCAAGTGATTCAAGTCATCTGAATCAGATTCATTCACTGTTTCATTCAGTAACTCTTCCTGTAGGTTTCATGATTATGCCTTTAATTGTGGTCATCGTCAGAATTTTTTCACATTGATAAATTCCCATAGACTCCTGTGTAAGTGCGTTAGGTTCATGCATCTTAAATAATTTAATCTAACCTATAATCTTTCTCCTTTAAAGCCTGCATTATAAGTCTGTTTACTAATGCTTCAGTCAGTCGTTGAAGGTAACACCTACATCTCTTTGCTAAAAGGAAGAGGCTTGAATGGAAAATATGATTCATGGTAGTTAATGGGACTGTTCACTTAAAAGATTAATTCTGATATACTGAATTAAAATAGATTCAATGCAGACCCTGGGAAAAAGACATGATTATAAGATATATAAAAAGTTAATTTTGAATTTGATACTAGTTTGAATTGTATTCAGTTATTTATTTTGACAATGATAAAGTTGGTTTATTGTAAATTTCGTTGTGATTTACTAGCATAATTTTTTGTACATTCCTGAAATAAAACCTCAGTGTAAACAATGCAGACCTTTTCCCAAGGGCACTTAGTGTTTAATGTGGCTGCATACTGAGGCTCTGTTCTTAGAAGGCAATATTTAGCATCCCTCACTGTGTAATCAAATAACCGAGCATTGAGTGGTTTATACGAGACAGTGAGATCTCTTTCTCTGTGTGTTGTTTACTGCCTTTAGACAGGACCCATCTGGAGACTGTAGGCTTTGCCAGTAGAGCTTCATCATGTGACTCTCCTCAAGACAAGAGTGTGAGAGACAGGATGTTAGGCAGCAAGGGAAAACCAATACATAGAGGCTGAAGTCAAAATCGAGTTCTCAATGACTGTATGGAGAGCAGTAAATTCACTGTTTTTATTATCTAGAAAGTCTTTGAGTTGAGTTGAGTTTCAAACCGTGTTGAGCTACCTACCTAGATAGCATTTTAAGGGATCACCTACAAACATAATGACTGTTCTAAATGGTAGGTAGTAAAAACCTTTTTTTTTTTTTTTGCATGTATCATTCACTGAGGAGGTGATTCAAGAATGCACTGTGAAAAGGAAAAATGTGGCAGACATAAAAATTAATACCAATATGGCACTACATAGGTGGCACAGAAGTGCTTCTGAAGTGCCATTTAGGTGACTGTTAAACAGACTATTTAATGTTGCTCAAAGGTTGCATAAATGGATTTACACTACAGTTTAACTGCATGCAGTTATACTAGGGGCTGAAGAAGGTCAGAATAGGAATCATTTAGTCTGGTTTTCATGCTGCATTGCATCTTTACTCAGATTTCCGAGCAGCTGTGTAAAGATTCCTTTAAACAGACCATTTAACTCAATATTTGTGTATTCTATTGCCAAATTTGCCCTGCAAAAGTGGCACAGAAGTGCTTCATTCAGGTGTCTTGACACAGACTGTTTAATGCTGCTCAGAGGTGACTTAAATGCCTTTAAACAGCATTTACAACTGTATACTTTGATTTATAGGGACTGAAGTGGGTCAGAGCTGGCATAATTGAGTCTGGATTTGATGCAGCATCATGTCTTTACACTAAATTTTGAACAGATACAGAGCAGGTTGTGTAAAGATGCCTTATGAGTTTTGTTTATTTAGGCATTTACACAGCTTAGTTAAGGCAGCTCTGTGCTTGCTGAAAACTCTGTGTAAAGATGTAATGCCACATAACATCCTGATTAAATGATGCCAGCTCTGACCCATCTCCGCCTCTAGTATCAAAGTATATTGCTGTCATTGCTGTGTAATTGCATTTATGCAACCTCTGAGCAGCTTTAAACAGTCACCTGGATGCCACTTCAGAAGCACTTTGTCATTATGCCAAATGTACACTGCAATGGTGGCACAGAAGCTCTTCTAATGTTTTCTCAGAGGAAAGAATGACTCTACTAGTAAAGGTCGTCATCCCAGTATTGTTCATTCAGTTGTACTTCTTTAAAGACCACTGGCTTATTCAGTAGAACGAGACTGACCTTTTAATGTTTGTTTTGGATTTTTAAGCCTTTCTGGTTCTTAACCTTTGGGATGAATAAAATCTGTTTGTAATCTAATCATTAAAACCGGCTGAAATCCCCAACACTGTATCTACGCTGTGCACTGCAGGTGATGTCATATAGTCACATGTCATGATGCATGAATAATACACACTGAATTAGCAGCTGTTTTTATTGACGCTATACATACCTGTAGATGCATCTGTATGATGAAATCAAGAATTTCATTGTATTCCGATGAACTGTATCGATTACCTAAGAAATCACTGGATCTAACACAAAATGTTGCTTCAGTTGTGTGTTCAACAGTACTGTTGTGTGAAATTGTCCAGCATTAAACCTCACTGGGCCTATTAAGAAATGGGTTTTTAAAGCAAAAGCAAAAGTAACAGAGGATCAATCATAAAGCCATTAATAACACAATTAGGACTTGTCAACTAAAGATAAATTAGTGTTACATAAAGCACCCTGTAGAGAATATTTATGGGTTTACAATGGCTTTTTTTTTTAAATGGGTATTATATTAATGCATGTATTAAACCATTTAAGGATTTTTACACCGAAAAGATCCACAGCCAACTAATCAGAAACAATCTGCTGTCTGGTCAGTAGGACTTCTCACTTGTGTTTGCATCTTAATCTACAACGTGATTGTTTAAACATGCTGTGTGTATAATTTGTAAGACTTGAGGGCCAGAAAACATGATCATCTGCGAGTTGAACTTATTTTGTTTAGATATGTGAACACTGATTAATTGTAAACACACGATCAGAATTCAAGATTCCTTCAGAAGTGGTCCTCATTTAAACATGTGTCTGTTGTGTTTTTAATCCAGGGAAAAAGAAGTCCAAATTCCAGACGTTCAAGAATTTTTTTGTAAAGAAAAAGAGGAAGGAAAGTCCTGCACCTTCGAGTGAAAGTGGTTTGAAGGCCAGTCAATCGAGTGATGACGTCAACACCTCAGAGCCAACCATCAGCCACGCCAACAGCAGCAATGACCACGGGTGAGAGAATACAGTTCAGATCACTTTAACTTTTATTACTACACTGCATCTCTACTATATATCTATTTTAGTTTTACACTTTGCCAATTATATATGACATAAACTTCGCTCGCCTTCATTCAAAGATCCAAGATGAACTTGGGAAGCAAAGCCATGTCACATGATAGTGTCTTCGTGTCGGATTCACCCTCATCAGAGACTAATGAGGGTCTGGGGGCGTCCCAAGACAACATTCATGGGAAAGTGAAATCTCTTCAGGTATTCCAGTCTGTTATGATTTATCCATGTCCAAGTTTTATGCCCAGTGTAATATTGTGTAATAATAAAACCACTGGTGATGTGTTCCGAATGCAATTTTTGGGTCATAGGGTAATTGTTTAGTTTTTTTTTACACTTATTGCATTTTTTTTTAATTGTCCTGCCCTACTCTAAAAAGTCTTGACTTTTCAAAACTGCATTCAATGAATTAAAGTAAATCTTTATTGCTAAAAAAAATAAAAAAATTAAATTACCAAAATATATTTTTCTGAGATATTCAAATTGTCTAAGAAAAAAAGGAAAAATTCAGTCGAATTTTGTCAAATTACAGTAAAAAAAATGTAAAAAATTACTGGCAGTATAATAATGCATTTATAAATAATTTAGATAATACATTTATACTAAAAAATTATATTTATAATATTTTTTTAATTTATTGACACAATTAAATTGCAGTATATTTTTTGATAATTGATAACATTAAAACTAACATTACTAGCCAATCAGAATGATTTACAGAATGGCAGCCCTGATGAATAGAGAAACGTGACAAAAAGCTGCAAGGTCCATTGGTCAAAGATGTCCATCTAGCGCATATTTACATAGAAAAGTTAATTAAAAAGCAGCAGAGCTTTGTGAACAGCTAAGAGCAATCACGTCATTTCCATAAGAACAATATTTGTTTAAATACAAAATGTTCATATAATAGGCACATTACATTAGTTCCTTTCACACTGCACGTTGGACCCGGAAAATTGCCGGAACATTGCCGGGTTCAGTCCCGGAATGAGCACTGTGTGAACCAAAGCCAGAGCTAATGTCTATGACTAATTACATGTCACATCCTGATGTCACGTGTCTTTACGGGACCTTTACGGGTTGTGTGTGAACGCGCGTACATATTCCTGGTAATCACTGGCAGTGTGAAAGTGCAAAATCTAGCAACCCAGGAACAATCATGTAATTTCTTGGTTTTGTTACTATATTTGATTCAATTATTATTGCTTCATCTTTAGTTTATATATAAATAGTCATACTTGTGTTAAAAAACAAATATCAGATTACTCATTGTAAAAATAATCAGTAGATTGCTTGATTACCAAAATAATAATTAGTTACATCCCTAAATTAGTTAAAATGTTTCTAAATACTATAATGCATGTTTTACTTTTTGTAAAAAAAAATAAAAAAATACACATTTTGTCATTAAACATTTCTTTAAAATAGTATTAAAATATTGTCACGTTCTAGTGAACCAAGTATCTGTAGTTTGTCTCATCTCATGAGTTAAGTGTATTGTTACATCACTAGTGTCAATAAATGGTAATCTGTAGCTCATAATTTTCCAAGTGTATGATACAGCTTCCATTCCTCAGGTCAACCATATATTCATGAAAAAGAAAATCAGCTTGAATAAATAAAGCAATAACTTTGCCGTAGTATCCTTTCAAATGTTTAAGTTGCCACAGTCATTGCATGCTTTGCCTGTGCTGCCCTACCCCTGGAAAAAGGTCAGGCTCAGGATTTTTTATATTTAACCCCTGCATAATATATGTGCGTATAATGTATTCATAAATACAAACACATGCATGTATTAATTTAAGAAAAATATGTTATGTTTATATGTTCGATATTTATATATATATATATATATATATATATATATATATATATATATATATATATATATATATATATATATACACGTAAATATTTTCAAAAATTGACTGTGTATTTATATATACATAATAAATATACACAGTACACATACATATACACCCTTTTATTTTGGATGTGATTAATCGTTTGGCAGCACTAGTCAAATAACATTAAAAACAACTACTTTTCAGCTTAATCTCTATACATTAAGGGCTTTTATTCGTTTATTTTATTAGTTGCTTCAAATATAATTTTGAGGTATAATAACGCAAATAATTTATAAAAACACAATAAGTACATTTACCAAGTATTAGTGATGGCATTGGACTTTGGTTTAAAATTAGCAAGTCTAAGCCTTAAGTCACAGAGCCTGAGATTTTCACTGCTGACGTTTTGCCAGCAGCCCAATTTAGACAGCAGGGATCATTGTGGATGTCACAAATAGACAAAACAAATGTGAACTAAAATGATTGCCTTAAACAAATGTGAATATGATGTATAGTAAGTTTATTAATATTAAATGTATGTACATCAATAATGTACAGGTATCAGTAATTAAAGTTGCCTCGGGAAGCCCACAAAGGCCTCCTTTCACAGATACGTTTTTCTCACTCTATGTCTTGCCATTGATTAAATGCTACTTAGCGTAGCCTTCTTGATGCAGTTAGCGGATTAACCGTAAACATACCAGATAGGCACTTTGTCCCTGATCCAGACATGAGAGCTGCTCAGCAGTGAAAGTTACCAGTCCATTTAGAGAGGAATCGGCAACTTTCAGCCACTGACAAAGCAACAATTTATCAGAGCGGTCTAATGAATGGCCTGGCTTTTAATCTTGATTAAGAATTATTTTCCTTTTTATTAAAAGATAGTTAACCCAGAATGAAAATTCTGTCATCATAACACTGCCATATAAATTTGGGGGACAGTGAATTTTTTTTGGAAGTTTTATTATTATTTAATAATAATTTAATATTATTGCCATTTAAAATAACTGGTTTGTACTGTAATATATTTTAAAATTTCATTTATTCCTGTGATGCAAAGCTGAATTTTTAGCATCATAACTCGAGTCTTCAGTGTTACATGATCCTTCTAAAATGCTGATTTGCTGCTCAAGATTTACTACTTTTTAACAATTTAATGCATACTTGCTAAATAGAAGTGTTAATTTATTTTTCCTTTTTTTTCATACTGAGCCCAAACAGTATGTTTACTTGGTCTCACGTCAACACATTAATGTACACTACAGTAGGCAGTCTTAGTAGATTTTGATTCAAGTTATTGATGATTAACTTTATTGTAGCTCCAGCTGAAGCAGGCGATTCGTCTGGGCTCTCCACAATCACTCCTGTGCGGGAGGAAAGGAGAGCATGCAGGGGCTCTTTCTGAAGATGATGGTCTTCCCTGCAACCCCCCGGATTACTCCAGCCTCCACCCTGTGCTGGCCACACCTCCTCAAACAGTACACATCTCCACACTTTTCCTTTCACATCAGTTTAGACTCATGGATAAAAATATCTATCCTACTTGATTCTTATTAGCTCACAGTGACTGACACAGTGATTTTTTGTTGTTGTTGTTTACTGAAAAGGAAGTTTTGAATTTTGAAAGTATGTTTTCATAGTATGGAAAGAGTTTGCAGAGAACAACCAAACAGTTTTGGTTCCCATTGACTTCCATTATATTTTATTATATTTTTGACCATACAGTGGAAATCAGAAGGAACCAAAACAGTGTGTGTGTGTGTGTGTGTGTGTGTGTGTGTGTGTGTCTATATATATATATATATATATATATAATCAAAAAGTTGATTTATTTCACTAATTCCATTCAAAGAGTGAACTTGTATATTATATTCATTCATTACACACAGACTGATACATTTCAAATGTTTATTTCCTTTAATTTTCATGATTATAACTGACAACTAAGGAAAATCCCAAATTCAATATCTCAGAAAATTTGAATATAACTTAAGACCAATACAAAGTATGAGCATGTACAGCCCTCAATACTTATTTGGGGCTCCTTTTGCCTGAATTACTGCAGTAATGCGGCGTGGCATGGAGTCGATCAGTCTGTGGGACTGCTCAGCTGTTATGAGAGCCCAGGTTGCTCTGATAGTGGCCTTTAGCTCTTCTGTATTGTTGGTTATGGTATTTCTTATCTTCCTCTTCACAAAACAAAAATTGATTTTCTATGGTGTTAAGGTCAGGCGAGTTTGCTGGCCAATTAAGAACAGGGTGACCATGGTCCTTAAACCAGGTACTGGTAGCTTTGGCACTGTGTGCTGGGGCCAAGTCCTGTTGGAGAATAAAATCTGCATCTCCATAAAGTTGATCAACAGCAGGAAGCATGAAGTGCTCTAAATCTTCCTGGTTATATGGCTGTGTTGACCTTGGACCTCAGAAAACACAGTGGACCAACACCAGCAGATGACATGGCATCCCAAACCATCACTGACTGTGGAAACTTTACACTGGACCTCAAGCAACGTGGATTGTGTGCCTCTCCTGTCTTCCTCCAGACTCTGGGACCCTGATATCCAAAGGAAATGCAAAATTTACTTTAATCAGAGAACATAACTTTGGACCACTCTGCAGCAGTCCAGTTCTTTTTGTTTGAGTCATGGCCTAATGTTTAGAGAGTCGGACTTCCAATCGAAAGGTTGTGGGTTCGAGTACCGGGCCGGCAGGAATTGTGGGTGGGGGGAGTGCATGTACAGCTCTCTCTCCACCTTCAATACCACGACTTAGGTGCCCTTGAGCAAGGCATCGAACCCCCAACTGCTCTCCGGGCGCCGCAGCATAAATGGCTGCCCACTGGTCCGGGTGTGTGTTCACAGTGTGTGTTTGTTCACTGCTCTGTGTGTGTGCACTTCGGATGGGTTGAATGCAGAGTACGAATTCTGAGTATGGTTCACCATACTTGGCTGAATGTCACGTCACTTTCACTTTCACTTGTCTTGCATACGTCTGTGATTAATGATTCTTGAAGCACTGGCTCCAGCTGCAGTCCACTCTTTGTGAATCTCCCCCACATTTTATCCCTATTGCTTGTATACAGTTATCCCTATTGCTTGTACACTTTTTCTCTACCACAACTTTTCCTTCCCTTCACCTCTCTATTAATGTGCTTGGACACAGAGCTCTGTGAACAGCCAGCCTCTTTTGCAATGACCTTTTGTGTCTTGCCCTCCTTGTGCAAGGTGTCAATGGTCGTCTTTTGGACAACTCAAGTCAGTAGTCTTCCCTATGATTGTGTAGCCTACAGAACTAGACTGAGAGACAATTTAAAGGCCTTTTTGCAGGTGTTTGAGTTAATAAGCTGATTAGAGTGTGGCACCAGGTGTCTTCAATATTAAACCTTTTCACAATATTCCAATTTTCTGAGATACTGAATTTGGGATTTTCCTAAGTTGTCAGTTAAAATGATCAAAATTAAATAGAAATAATAATTTGATATATATCAGTCTTTGTGTAATGAATGAATATTATATACAAGTTTCACTTCTTGAATGGAATTAGTGAATTCAACTTTTTGATGATATTCTAATTATATAATCAGCACCTGTTTATGAAGTCAAGTCTAAGAATCACTGTGATGAAAGTGTCCTGCATGCCTGGGTATTTTTGGCTATGTGAAAAGCGTGTAAGAGCCTCAGACATCACTGGGGCATGATTTAAAATACAGAAAACTCCCTGCTGAGTTATCTAACAGGATTAGATGCTATACCGTTCCCCTCGCTGTAAATGCCTCCCCTCAGATCTCTTCAGAGATGTACACACTCCCTGTCCTCACCTTCCCTGAATTTGAGCACAGCGAGACCAAGGTAAAATCCCATTTAGTGGGAGTGAGTTTTGAGATTTTGGTCGAGTTTGAAAATGAGTTTGAAAATGTATTTTTGGCAAGCATATAACGGTTTATGTACACACACACACACACACACATATATATATATAAATATATATATATATATATATATATATATATATATGCATACAATTCTTGTAATTGGTAAGGTAAAATTATTTTGTTGATTTGGGGGTCATTTATTAAGGAAAGCATGTTTTATGTCAAACAGGAAATGATTGTAATATGTCTCTTTACCGTTACAGTCGGTGGATTTGACGCAGAGTTCCTTGAGCATGGAGGCTTCAGACAGTGAAGATGATCAGGTGACGCAAGCACACATAAATCACATAGCACATAATCACAAATGCCAGAATTCCTTTATGAAAGGATTGTGTTAAATGGATAGTCCTCCCAAAAAAAGAAAACTGTGTTATCATTTACTCACCCTCGTGTCTTTCCAAATATGTATGACTTTAGTTTATCTTCAGAACACAGATATGTGATATTTTAATGTAACCTGAGAGATTTCTGTCTTGAAATGGTAAACAGACTGAACAAACCTGAAAACCTTGATTAAATTTGTAAATCATAAAAATAATATAAAGTGGTAATTTCACTTCGGAAGACTCGGATTAAACAGCTTGATTCATATTGATTGCTTTTACTATGTCTTCATGAACTTTTTGAATCGAGAAAGTTTTGAATGAATGGGATTTCAGCTCTCTCAGGTTTCAATAAAAATAGTTTAATTTGTGTTTCAAGATGAACGAAACATATGGGTTTGAAATAAAATGAGTGAATGATGACAGAATGTAAATGTTTTGGTGAATTTTCCCTTTAAGAATAAGCACAATCACATGTTTTGAATGGTGATGGAATGCATTTAAATGCAAATTAATTACAGCTGCATCTACGTGTAGGCATTCAGTGATCCAATTAAACACACACATACAGTGTTTCCTAACCCTGTTCCTGCAGCCACATCAACGGACACATTTCCAAACTCTCCCAAATCAAAATCAACTCATCATCTGGTTTGTAGAGACTCATAAATGGTTAGGTCAGATAAGAGAGGAAAAATGTTGTGTATTTTGTAGTAGTTGAAATGTTTTGGACCGCGGCAGATCGAATCGAGCAACTTGAGGTGTGGATTCAGACTAGTAACATGTTTGGAATATCCCATAAAGGCCAATGCTGAGAGATTCATATTAAGAGTGTGCTTCTCTGCTGTTGATTTGGCTAGTTTGGATCATGTAGTGTTGCGTTTTCAGCGGTATTGACAGATACTCATGTATTCAGAAACAGTCAAAGGCAGTTTGAAACACAGACATTAGAGAGCAAGTCACAGCTTATATCCAGTAAAAAGTTACAATTGAATTTCAAATAAAAGTGTTCAATTTATCCATTGAAAGGGAATTTCTTCGACTCCAGCGACTCCAACACCAGGGCCTATCCAAAACTTCCCCCAAACCACTGAAAAACATGCACTTTTGGACTTTGGACTTTAAAATAGCTCTCATGTGTTTGTGTTATGCAATGCTTTGAGCCGGATCAGAGGTTGTTTCGAGAAATTGGGCTTTGGTGAGAAATGTAATACTGTTGGATATTTTAAATGGGGATACATTTTTGTTACATGTGCACTACTATTGTGAAGAAACATATATGTTGCTCAAGAAACATTGCTTTTTATTATCAGTTGAAAACATTAGGCTGCTTAATGTTTTTATTAAAACCATTCAACATTCTTTTTCAGAATTCTTTCCTGAAAGTTCAAAAGAAAAGCATTTATTTGGAAAATAAATCTTTTGTAACATTATAGATGTCTTTACTGTCAATTTAATGTATCCTTACTAAATATAAGTATTAATTTCTTTAAAAAAAATACCTGCTCACAAACTTTTAAACAGTAGTGTAATGAATGTAGTGCACAAATACTATTGAATGGCTTTGGAGAATGGAATCAAATGGAAAAGGAAGCAAGTAATAAATGAACCGCAGAAAAAAAAATTGATGAAATTGTAAAAACTATGGAGCCAGATTAGCCTAAAAAATAATACATTTACAAAACAAAATTCCTAAAGGCATAGCACAACTTACATTTACAAAATGCAATTCGTTAATTCAAAACACAATTCATAACTATAAAGTAAAAAGCATAAATATTTCCCCAAATGCTCCCACAAATGCATCTTACCTAGATAAATTAAAAATGTTTACACATTAGTACAATGTGACTAACCAGAATAATCCAGGTTTTAAGTATGTTTTTTATTGCTACGTGGCAATCAAGTTTCCAGTAGGTGCAGTCGATTCTCAGAAAACAAACTAGACCCAGCATTCATGATATGCATGCTCTTAAGGCGGTGCAATTGGGCAATTAGTTGAAAGGGGTGTGTTAAAAAAAATATCAGTGTGGCATTCAATCACTGAGGTCATCAATTTTGTGAAAGTCAGGTTGTGAATCAGGTGGCCCCTGTTTAAGGATGAAGCCAACACTTGTTGAACATGCATTTGAAAGCTGAGGAAAATGGGTCGTTCAAGACATTGTTCAGAAGAACAGCGTACTTTGATTAAAAAGTTGATTAGAGAGGGGAAAACCTATAAAGAGGTGCAAAAATTATAGGCTGTTCAGCTAAAATGATGTCCAAAATGGCCTTAAAATGGAGAGCAAAACCAGAGAGACGTGGAAGAAAACGGAAGACAACCATCAAAATGGATAGAAGAATAACCAGAATGGCAAAGGCTCAGCCAATGATCACCTCCAGGATGATCAAAGACAGTCTGGAGTTACCTGTAAGTACTGTGACAGTTAGAAGACGTCTGTGTGAAGCTAATCTATTTTCAAGAATCCCCTGCAAAGTCCCTCTGTTAAAAAAAAAGGCATGTGCAGAAGAGGTTACAATTTGCCAAAGAACACATCAACTGGCCTAAAGAGAAATGGAGGAACATTTTGTGGACTGATGAGAGTAAAATTGTTCTTTTTGGGTCCAAGGGCCACAGGCAGTTTGTGAGACGACCCCCAAACTCTGAATTCAAGCCACAGTACACAGTGAAGACAGTGAAGCATGGAGGTGCAAGCATCATGATATGGGCATGTTTCTCCTACTATGGTGTTGGGCCTATTTATCGCATACCAGGGATCATGGATCAGTTTGCATATGTTAAAATACTTGAAGAGGTCATGTTGCCTTATGCTGAAGAGGACATGCCCTTGAAATGGTTGTTTTAGACAATGACCCCAAACACACTAGTAAATGAGCAAGGTCTTGGTCCCAAACCAACCAAATTAATGTTATGGAGTGGCCAGCCCAATCTCCAGACCTTAATCCAATCGAGAACTTGTGGGGTGATATCAAAAATGCTGTTTCTGAAGCAAAACCAGTTTGCTTCTAGCTTGTTTTCTGAGAATCTACTGAACCTACTGGAAACTTGTTTGCCACTTAGCAATAAAAAATATACTAAAAACCTGGATTATTCTGGTTAGTCACATTGCACTGCTATTATTTTGAAAAATACTGTATATATCAAGTTCTTGAATTAATTTCGATCACAAATTTATGAATTATGTATTTATGGATCATTGATTCTGCATTTGCAAATCATCACATGTGCATGGACTGCTTTGAATTTGTGTGTGAGACCTTCCTGACAGGTTAAGATTCACACATAATTTTTTGGAGGATGTTCCATTCAGCCAATTGGGGTGAGCTTTTAATCCACCAATTAAAATGCTGCTTACTGAACAGACTCAAGAAGCTATGAAGAATACTACTTAAGGAAAACTTACTGCACTTGTACTGTGTATTGTTCCATGCTCGAGTCCTTGATGTAAAGACATTTTAATGGGCACAGTTTACAATTTCCACAAAATCACATTATGATTTATATAATTTGCACAAAATACAGTAACCCGGTTAGCCTGCAGTCAGCACAGCACAGCATAGTTTCACATACCCTGTTCATTCAGCTCAATCTGTAATGTTATTCAATAAGTGTTAAATGTCTAGACATCATATCATTAATGGCCATTAAAACCCATATTAGTTAATGACTAGAGACATTTGACAGTGTTGTTGAATGCTGGCTGTCCTTGACTGCAGGGGTTACGAGTGAAGTAGGCGTGTGGTCTGAAAGGCATTCCAGCGGTTCACCCTCGCAGCCTGGCTGTCTGCTGGAAATGGGATATCCCAGCAATCTGGGTCAAAACGGCTGCCAAGCTGGACCTGAGCACAGTGCAAACAGACGGCTGGCTCACTTAAAACTCATTCACATACCAGTTCCTGACCTACTGTGCCATTAAAAGCATGAGAATTTTTTTTTTTTTTTAAACTGTTATCTTGAATTAAGCTGTTCAAAAGATTCCGTTTCCTTAAACCCCACCTTTCAGTAGCATACTGTGTTCTGATTGGTCAACTAACATAGTCAGTTTTGATTGGTTGTTCCGCACACACCTCCATGGTAAACTATGCGTTAGCATCTGTTTGGGGTGAATTATGTCTTATTCCTCTCATCGCGAAGCAAACAGTAAAATAAAAAACTTGAACAGTCTAGCTGCTTTTTCTTCTGTGTGTGTGTATTCAAGCTGCGCGCTTCAGTTTGAATCTTAATAGCGCGTTCAGCGCGGGGGCGTGGTCACATTAGATATAATGAAGGGAGAAGTGAAAAACGGACATTGCGTTGTTTTCATAAGAATTACTTTATCACAGAATATCTGTTTTAGGCACTTGTTTAGTTTTAAAGTAGACATATCAAGCTTTCTATAGATATCTCTCTCATGTCTCTTCGTTGACTATTCACAGAGTTACACTGCATTTTAATGACGTGTTTGTAAATGAAGATCAGCGCAGACAGGCTGCAGACAGCACACATACTGATAAGACGCTCGGGAGAAAACAAACACACAACTTCATAATCATACTTCGCGTTGTGATTCGGAGATGCTTGTTGGTCTAAATAAAGTTGGTAATGAACCCTCTTTTATGGCCAAACGCTTTGAAAATCCCGCCTTGTACCCACCGAGATTAGAAAAGCAGTCATCAGTGAAATGTTGTGAACAGAACAAAAGGGATTTGTTGTACTGCTCTGGTATTGTGGTAAAAATGAATTTTAGCCATTGGTTCTTCTGATCTTCATTCTTTGGCAGTGAAATTAAAACAAACTTGCCTTTACAATTAAAAACACACTGTCTCCTCGCCCTGATGCTCTCACACCAACCAGAGCGTCTGTGTGGGGGGTGGGGGGGCAGGTCAGAGTTCCGTTTCTCCCAAGACGGTAGGCGGAGATTATTATGCAAAGTGTTCCTAGTGACGTACATAGAGATGGGCAAAAGATTTGAAATCTATAATGACTCGTTTCAGCGATTCAGAGTCGACTCCTTACTTTAATTACTTTGCACATTGTTTACACTGATGGACATCACTGTAATACAGGTAATTTTTGATTTCCCATCTGTGTGGCTCTTTAAATGATAATAATAATAGTTTGAAATGCAAGCAGCCTTTAAAAATCAAAACTTTGTATTAGAGATGCAGATCTGAGTCTGCAAAGGAAAAAAAAACTGCTTATAGAGCGGTAAGGACAAGCAAACGAAAACATAGCCAACATAACCTTCAGTTGCTTCTGCTGGAGAGGCTTTTGTCTGTGTTTCATTCTGAAAGGAAATAGCTGAGGACAATCATAATACTTGGTCACGATGAGTCAGTAGTGGTGAAGGTGGCGGAGTGTCTGTTTTTTTTTTTTTTTTTTTTATAATTATTATGGTTCATGCTGTTTGCATGTGTGACCTTGAACATGAATTTATTCTGCTATCATGATGCCATTCTGGTCTTCTGGTGGTTAAGAGATTGAAGGAAATGCTTTGAATACAACTGTTTATTTGAAACTGTAATCCAAATATGGATGTTTTGGTGGGGAAGTAGCTTGAAAGAATTGTACGATTTCATATTAAAGCTGTAAACAAATTACGCATTTTATTGAACTGATGTAGAATTATTAACATCTGTATTCCTTGTCCCCCTCCATCATATAAAGATGTCTTGTGAAGCTTCTTCAAGACCTGGCACACCTCAGGGCTCCGTCCTGGTAGACTTCAGTTTGCCCGCCAGCTCCATCTCCTGCTTAGACAGCTCAGCTGCACATCACCGCATCGCTGTCAAAGCCAACGCTTGTGTCAAGAGAAAGCCTGTCAGCGTAAGATTCTTCACATCAGCCATTCATAGGCTTCAATTATCCACGCTGTCTTATCATATCAGGCCAACAAGCTGTTAGTGATGTTTTCTTCTCGGTTAAGTTGTCTTTTTGAGCGATACAGGGGCAATGCTGGAAAAACTTCATCTGTTTGTGTTAGCGGTTGAACAGAGTGTGTGCTTATTCGTGTTTAGAAGCAAATATTGGACAAAAGAAGAGACCTGAGAGAAAAAGTGCTACTCAGAGACACAGAGGACAAACTGCGGATGATGGTCACAGCTACTGAAGAAGAACAGAAAAGTATGTCTGTATATACACTACAAAGTGGAAATTGCAGTTGGCACCTAAAAGAGACATTTCTACCTGATTTAATCTATAAAATTTGTTTTGTTGTTACAAATTAATTGTATTTTTATTATTATTATGATAAAGCAATATTAAATAATATGTATTTAATAATATTTAAATACCTTGATAAAACCAGTTACCACACACACACTCTGTGATTGGGTCAGAAAGTGTTTTTTTAAATAAAATAAATGCTATTATTTTGTACTGCGATGCATTGCTGCGACACACATTTTTTGTCCCACTCAATTGTGTTGTAATAACAAGATGTTATGTCGTTTTAACATCTTTTGTCATAATTTACCATGTATAATAACGAGAAAACAAATCGTTTTTATAACATGTCGTTATTACGAGAAAAAAAATGTTTTAATGAGACAAAAATGTTGTTTTAACAACATTACATCTCGTTTTAACTAGAAAAGATGTTGTTAAAACAACGTCTCATATTACGACATAATTGAGTGAGAGAAAAAAATATGCGTGTGGTTGAACATTGATAATAGTAATAAATTTTTCTTGAGAAAATCAGCATATGAGAATGATTTCTGAAAGATCATGTGACTGAAGACTGGAGTAATGATGCAGAAAATTCAGCTTTGATCACAGAAATAAATTAAAATATTTAAAAATAGAAACCATATTATTTTCAGTTGTAATATAATTTCACATTATTAGTGTTTTTACTGTGTTTTTTATTAAATAAATGCAGCCTTGGTGAGCAGAAGAGACTTCTTTCAAAAACATTTTAAAATCTTGCAGACTCCAAATTTTTGAATGGTAAAGTAATTAAATAATTGTTGTTAGTAGTTCAGTAATAGTTTTTGTATTGTTCAATTTGGTCTAGATTTTCCCGGAGAACAGGTGAATGATTCAGACGGGGAGTCATTTGCTTCTGAACAAGAGGAAGAGGAAGTGACTGACTCCGGCCAGTGTCAGAAAACTTCTCCAACATCCTCCATCTCAGCCGGGGACGTCCCTGAAGGAGAGGAACATCACATCCCCAAGTCTGAGGTCCCAGAATCCTCTTGGGAGAGTCCAGTAATACTCGAGCTGCAGGCTGAAGACTTCCTGTTGGACACAGGATGTGAGGTCATTCCTGAGAAGCAGGGGTCATTGCTGGAGGAAGTGCTGAGCTCCCTGAAGAGCCCTCTTGCATCAGGACTAGCCCTGGAGCATGAGAACATGCTTCTTCAGAGAGAGGTACACACATCCACTGACTCTTTCAAGAAGATTGCAAATTATCATTGTCGGAGACAAAGAAATAAAAGTGCAAAGTTCCTGGAAATGTACTGTGTGCGTTCATGTTGGCTTTGAAAAACTTTTTTTATGATTTTCATCAAAAGTTTAAATGTAATGACAAAATAGTCATGTAGTGTAATCATCAGTTTTTTTCTTATACCTTAAATACATGTAGAGATATGTTAATAATTATTTTCTAATTATTCAAAATTGTACTTCAAATGAGTTTTAAAATAGTAAAAAAAAAGTTAATAAAAAGTTATATATATTATTAAAAATACACTATATATATTAACTTTGATTTGGCCGACAAATATTTTTCAAATGTTTATAATATTTTAACTTTTAGTTGTATTTCTGAGTAAAATTCAATTACACTTAGTGTGTGTGTGTGTGTGTATTTTATTAAAGTTTATTTATTATAGATTTTTATTTTATATTATTAACCATATAATATTATATTCTCTATAAAAAACTGCTCAATAAGAATTTAATATTTTTATTTAGGCAATTGTTTCATGCCAGTTTTTTTTTTTTTTTTTTTTTTTTTTTTTTATGCCCCTCAAAATAATACAATTGAATGATTATTTCAGAAATGTAATGTTTGTCACTGATATATGAATTGCATTTTTGATGTACTTTTAATCCATTAGAAATGCCATTGTCATTGATCTACAGATTCAATTTAAGTTGAACTATTTGTGCTTTCTTTTTGTAGGTGGAATACATAAATAGTGAGAGCGCAGTTTCTCGGCTTGAGGAAGACAACAAAGATCTTCTCGATTCCTCGGAGCCTATGGTGACCCCCGAGGAGAAGGCTCCTCTGCCAGACTCGCTTTCAGAGGAAGAGGAGCAGCTGGAGGTGCCAGAGTCTGCTGATGTACAGACACAAGCAGACGAGGAGGACCAAGAGTTAGGACAATCACCAAACGCTTATGCAGTAAATGTGACCGAACAAGATGAAGATGCGGTTGAGGATGAAGCTGAAATGGAGATCGAATCCCAAGACGCTGGAGATGAAGATGATGAAATGACGGCGGTGGAACCTGAGAAAAGGGAGGACTCTACTGATGATGCTGGAGGTCAGACAGATTCTCTAGAGCCTGAGAAAGAAGAGACTTCAGGCGACCAAAGAGAATCAGCTGCCATCAGTGTGGAGAACGTTCCTGAATCTGATCCCACAGTCAGAGATGATGAGGTCAGTGATGAGCCTGAAGCCTCTGAAGCTCCACCTGTCGAGGTCTTTCTGTCGACTGGACAGGAAGAGGATGTGTCTGGTGAGCCTCAGGAAGTGTCTTCAGAAGAACTTGAGGTCGTTTCTGAGCAGCAAGACCAGCAAGTTTTTGAGTCGCCTACAGGAGAACTGGGGAGAATCTCTGAGGTTGGACCTCGGTTCACCATCACCCCTGCGTGGCAAAGGTCATTGACTTCTGAAGGCGCCCAAGAACAGTCCCAGACCACTTCACCGGTGCCACCAGAGACTGATGCTTCTGATGAACCTCCACAAACATCTGAACTCATCACTCCTGTAAAAGAAGAACTGCCCAAAGCAGCCCGAGCTCAGAGTTCCCCAGCAGAGACGAGCCCAGAGAACCCGTTTGGAGTGCGTTTGAGAAAGACTCCAGTCCCGCACCGCTTTGGTTTAGATGGAGAATCAGCTTGGACCCCCGTGCAGTCTTCAGGGGCGCAGGAGACCCCGGACCGTGAGCAGAGCAGCAGGAAGCCCATCCTGCCAAAGAAGCCCGATCTGTTATTAGACACTGTGATGTCGGCCAGGAAAAACCCAGGTACCTCTATTCTTAAAAAGCTGATTATGTGTATAGATATGCAAATCTTAATTATATATATTTCAAATTTGCAATCAGTATTTTGTCTTGTTTTCCAGTAAAGATATTTAAAATCTTCAAAACTAGTTGGAAAATGAAAGTTAATTATAAAGTCATTTAAAAAGTCTTATGTCACTTTTTTTATCATGCTATACTCTTCCTGTACATTTAATTATTTTATTACATATGTAATTAAAATGATCATTAAAAATGTAAATATAAAACGATATATAAAATAAAATTTTGAAAAACAAATATTTTGCTTCTGGTGTTCATTTATCTTGTTGGGATGTTCAGCACATTTGTATTGTAAAAAAAACAAAATACAAATTATTTTAATAATTTAAAAAAAAATTCAATTATAAAATGTATTATTGAATAATTATATATTTTGCTATATAAAATAGGACAATTGCAATATATACAGTATACTGCTTTATAGTGTATTACGTTTTTTTTATATATATATATATATAGTGCATTAAGAAAATATTTTTTTGTTATTTGTGTTTTGGCATTTATTTGTAGGTTAAATTTAATGCAAATTTAATTTTAATGGAATTTGCAATGCATTTAACTTAAATAATATGATATTACAGAGCAAAAATGAATATTTAGAAAAATACTGTATATAATACAGGGCATTATTTAGCATAGTTTTTTATTTTTCTGTTTTATGTCAGCCAAAAAAACGTGTCTTAAAAATAATATGAAGCAAATTTGATGTGCTTTTTCAGACACCGTGGGAAGAATATCTGTCGGTAGCACCGAGTCTCCGAGCTGGATCTCTGTGGCCAGACAGAAGCAGAGGAACTTCATCGAGAACTCGCCAGAAAACTCTCCAGAGAAACTTCCCGCGCAGGTTTGTGCGCTTCTTTTATATAATGAACAAATATGTCATGTCAAATCTTGCCCGGTTGAAGACTGTGTCTGAGCATCATGAAGCAACAGCACAATCATCTTCACACGTGTAGTCATCTCTGCATGTTGCAGCTTGGGAAAATGTAATGAGGTGAAATGAAACGAACACTAAATCAAGTTTTTTTGTGATAATTTGTTTTAGCCGATGCAACAAATGTTTTATTCCTTCATGGATCTTTTGTGTTCATTTCACAAATATTGTTTATTTTCCCTCATTTCTAAAATGTGTCGACTTGTTCTCAGGGGGACGTCAAAAGCCAGGATTCTCCGGCCACTTTATCAAATCCAATCGTTAAAGAACAACTGGCACAGCCGTGTTCACCTTTACAAGGTAACAATCTTTCCATTAGTGTCATTTGCGAACATTGCAAAGCTTTTCTGGATTTAGGTTTGTTCTGTTTGGGCATGAAAGTGCAATGACCTGCAAAGTCACAAAATACGGTTTAAATCTTTTAATAGCATGAGGTTATGTTTTAAACACAGAATGAAAAGGGATTTAATGTCAGTGTCTGCCCCCTAGCGGATATGTATTGTAACTGTCTAAATTTTGTATTATTCAATGTGAATGCTACAATCATGAAGTACTTTTTCTTAAGCTGTTTTCCATTGTTTTTCAATGAACAGTGTTCTGCTCCCTTGAACTGAACAACTCATCCATGGTAGAGAAGGAAAGTAAGAGAAGTGCTAACCCGTCCGCTGCACCCCTGGCCCAAGATGAGCCTCCCTGGCTGGCTCTCGCTAAGAAGAAGTCCAAAGCATGGAGCGAAATGCCCCAGATTGTTCAGTGAGAAGCCCAGCTGGCATATCGACTGCATAATCCTCCTCTATATTTACATACACATGAACAAAACTTTGCTTAATCAGCCCAGTGTCATTTATGTTTTTTGACGTCATAAAGGAGACGGATGCACAGTAGACCGGGGCTTATGGGTAATACGTTGCATTTGTAATTTGGTTTGCAACAAAAGACATTTACATTTTTTTCAAACAGACACAGGTCAGAGTTCAGAATGCTTCAAACTGGGGAAAAACATCCTAACAAGTTTTGCATACAAAAAGAAAAAAAAATGCAAAAAATTTGAAGATGAGCCGCCGTCAAAGCTGTGTTTTTATTAAGGGCTGCTCTTTATTAAGTAACTTCGCTATGTTCTGTTATAGTCTTTAACGTTAGTAACACAGTTATCATGAATGGAGCTGAAGGTGTCTTTGTATTTATTTATCTCACTCTTGTATGTTTTATGTATTTTTGTATTTACGTGCACAGTTTTGTGACTTGTACATAAAATTTGAAGTACAAATAATCAAGAAAAATAATAAAAATGGAGCCATGCTTATTTTGTCCATCCACCGAAAACGATTTCCTTCCTTTTATATTCATTTTTCATTCATTTCTTCTGCTTCAGGATTTTAGTATCGTTTGTTATCAAATATTGTATCCAGGTAGTATTTAATGCTTATAAATGTCATTGTAAAAGATAACATTAAACCATCAAGTATTTTTTATGCAAAACCCAACATGTGCTGAGACAAAATAATAATAATAATGCAAAAATATTTTAAAATAATTAGTACATGTTCCTTCACTTAATGTTTTGACATTTCTAATCATTTGAATGAACAGCAATGCTTTTACATAATAAGAAATATTTCAGAACAGATTTGGAGAAATGCAGCATTGCATCACTTGCTCACCAGTGGATGCTCTGCAGTGAATGGGTGCCGTCAGAAAGCTGTTTGGAAAGAAGCCAAACTCATTACATCTTGAATGGCTTTAGGTTGAGTCGTTTTTTGCTTATGGGTGAATTATTTCTTTAATAAAACAATATATTTTAAATGTTGACAAAAGTTATTTACGCTTATTCATGTTACATTTGTTTAATAAGGTGGCAAGTTAAAATACCTACAAGGTGGAAAAATCTGTTTATTGGACTTTTACACATGCTAAACTCAAGTAACTTTGTTTTTCAAAAGGGAACATTTGGAACAAAATAGTGGCAACTGAATATGACTGATATGAATTATTTTCTCTCGGACACAAACACGGCCAAAACTTTAGCCAGTTTTCATGTTCTCATACTTAAACTTCATAATTCAAATCTGAATAAGAGAAATTTGCAATATGTCTACAGTTAAACCACACTGAAATATATTCTAAACCTAAAACATGAAATAGTATCATAGATATAGGCTAGATTAACTCCTAGGCTACACTCAATTTCATTGTCATCTAAAACAAAAGGAAATCTAAGAGTACTGCAAAGTAAACATAGTTACATATGCTTGAAGTGAATTCTCATCAGTAAAGTGGTCTCATTCTTGTTTTGTAAAGAGATTTTGCAAAAGAAAACACTGTAGTCGTTGGTAGGCTAGTTTATGCCATTATTTTCTGAGTGTTGGTTAAGTGACGAGCTTTGCTAGTGTTATGGGAGAATGACTTGATTTGAGACTTGTATGTAGTCTTTTGTTAGTTTTAGTTCGTTCTGACAGTGAAATTATCTTCTGTGCCAATCTGAAAGTCAGGAGAAATCCGTAAAGAGTTTAGAAAAAGTGTTTTATATTCAGAAACGAGTGCTAGCGATTGTAAACAATGTCAGAGTAGCGCCATCTACTGGATCAATAGATACTCACAATGACGAAAATCACAAACACGTGACGTTTCTATATTTGAAACTCCTTGTCTCTATAAGAAGTGTATTTTCATTGTTCAGTCAGCATGCTCATTTGAGATTACTACACTTCTTCCCTACTTGCTTTAATTAAAGTTAATTATTCACTCTCTCTCATCTTTTTTACATCAGTAGATTTCCACAACAATAAATGACTTCATACATCCAAAAATCACTTTGGCACCACATGGTTAATGGTTCAGAAAGGTTAATAGATTATGTCTAATAGCATTTTCAACACTTTTCTGTTTTATGATATGAAATTTTGTCCAAATATATTTTTGAGCTGTTTTAGGCTATAAGGACAAAAATGTTATCATAGCAAACCCAGCCTTGGGCAAATATTAGCGTTATTTATTCAGATCAGCATGATCTGCCCTTTTAATAAAAGTCAACTTTATCTTATAAAATTTGATTTCCTGTGTTTGGTTCAAGTGAGCATGAAGACCAATGTGCATAGGACTTTTCATTACCTGATGGGACACACTTACAGTGTTGTAAAAATGCAAGTGTTTACAGAGCGTCATAGTTATTTTCAATACTTTGTATTTTCAAATCAACTTCTAAATGTCTGTTCAGTAGTCCCTATAACAGATGACACAATTTATTTTTGTGGTGCTTCTAATTAAGTTGCAAACGTTGTACATAGTATCACTACTACTCATTTGCAAATATATACAAATTATATGTAATATTATCTAATTATTCTTAATATTTTACCTACGAGATTGTTCCAGATTTTGGGCTCTTAATGGGAAAGGATCTGCTGCCTGCAGTTGATTTGATTGTCTGTTGATTGTAACAGATAAGGTTGGAGTACATTAAAATGTCTAGTCCAGTCAGAAAGTTTCTAAATATTGCCACAGACACATATCTACATGTTTCCTAATCACTGGCTTCATCCAGTTGGTTTTGTATTATTACTGTTGTTGCAAGTGTGAGCAGCTGAACTGAAGTCATCTGTGTGTCCATGCAATGACAGTCTCAAAGAAACAGGCAACACGAAACAATCGAGAATTTTAATGGTACCACATGAAATTCAAAGAGCTGTGGGATGAAGTTCTTTCTTCGTGCTTTACATTTTACAAAAAACTATATGGGAGTAGTCTCCAAGGCCCAATTAACTATGAAATGTATTTAAAACAAGAAAGAACAGGCAAAATCTTATATTAATACCTAAGGCTGTTTTGAGTTGCATTAAACACGTCATCCCTGAGTCCTCATCTCCCTGTAGTCATGAGTCCATATGCTTGTTTTAAGCTGCTCATTACTGCCCATTGCTGCTCATTTTCATCTTTTCCAGCCCTTTGACTTGTCCCTCCAGTTTGCTCATCCGGCTCTCCAGACTGCCTCCTGTCCCACCGCCGCTGCTCGTAGCGACTCCAAACACAGCACAGGTGAGCACAAGTAAAATCAGTCTCATTGTAGTGACTTCATTGGAGGCAGCGGGGTCACCGATGATCCGCACAAACAGCCACAGCACCACAACCGCTTTAATCAGCCAAAACACTCTCTTTACAAGCATCACGGTGACTCGCAGCAACAGGGACAGGAGCCAGTAAGCGATCAGAGCCAGCAAAGCCCACTTGGTCACAGCAGAAACGCCCTCAGCAGTGAAATGAGGCACCGATACGGTCTCTATGAATAAAACAAACAGAAAGAAAAAAAGATTGTATGTTAATTGGGTGAAGCATTTTCAGAAGAAAATGTGAGTGGTGATTCCCTGTCCAGTTAGGGGTGTTATGTTGTTAGAATTAACTTGACAATTTTCATCAGTGTTGTCCATGTCGTTAGTTTTCCATTTGCAACAACAGGTATTTTTGTCAGATTAATTTCTTTGTCACAAACCCCATGCAAAAAAAAATATATATTTTTTTTCACATGATTTACCTTTATTCTACACCGATCTGTCCATTCTCTGACAAACGCCTTGATTATTTCAATTCACATTGGTTTTGATAATTGTGTATCCATTCAGAAATCAGAATCGTGATTTATATATGCACAGATTTTTACATGCACCCCTAGTTTTCTCTTCCTCTTCTCTAAAGCAGCACAGCACTGCCTCGCCCACTTTGTTGCATGTTCCTGGGGGCGGGGTTTATCTGGGTTTGTGACGTAAGGGACCTGGGAAGAAGGTTGTTGTAGTCCCTTACCAGCCATTTTTGTAGGCATTAAACTGTCCGAATTTTAAAAGATGATATCTCCGTTTGCATTGAACTTTCAGCGCTGCAACTTTGCAGATTGTTTATGCTCAAAACAGCAACATTACAAACTAACTAAAGAAGTGAAATTGCAATCAACCACCCCTTTAAAGCTTTATAGTTTTATTCATCGTCACTGCTATGAAGAGCCCTTCGGCTGCAGTGTTAGTACTCAGAAGAGTAATGAGCTCGACGAGTTTTTTTAATATTTAGATTTAGTTCTAACACCTGAGAGACGACCTTTACTCACCGTTCACTCCTGTAGCTCTGAGAATCTCAGATACATACACAGCAATGACATTCAGTCCACTGGCAGCTCCTTCAGCAACAAACTTCAGCAACATTTCGACAAACTAAAGAAAAGAAGAAAAAAAAAACAAGGGGAAAAAAGTGATTCGACTCCAGAATGTGCCTATGTAGTGTGCATTGTTGTTTTTCTAAGGGTGGTCTATATATGAACTCAACTCATAGATCTCTGGCCATAGCTGATCT
The DNA here is from genome assembly GCF_003368295.1 of Carassius auratus. NCBI lineage: Eukaryota > Metazoa > Chordata > Actinopteri > Cypriniformes > Cyprinidae > Carassius > Carassius auratus. Next base: position 954,830 of record NW_020523394.1, on the reverse strand, counting down.
TTAACCAACACCGACTGACAAGAGCCACACAATACACAAAATTTAATTAAAGCAATGTTGCGGAATCAATGCAAATTCTATAGGCAGCATATGTGACATGCTGTTGGTTGCAGCTTGCAAAAATCATAAATGCACTAACAATGTATGTATTTATGGGGCACTGTAACATAACAGTAGACCGTAAGCTATTATGAGGCACAGTTCTGTTCTGATGGAATCACAGACAGCAAGAAAAATGACAAAACTATATGATCATAATAGTTAGCAAAACAAAAATATAGGCATATCAGTTTTTAATAGGGTGGAATAAGTCTTTTGACTGCAGAAAAAGATTTTTCCAGATATGCTTCACAACTAAAATTTTTCTGAGAAATAATAACTTTTATACCAACCTACTTCAGATGGTTTTCCTTTCACATTTTATATTCTTTTAATTTTCATTCTGATCTCAGAACATTTGTACAACCCTGACATTTTTACACCCCTTTATACTCCTCAAAAGATGCATAATAATTAAATTAATAATTATATTGAAAATATATAGATAATATAATGATACTTACACATTTAAAGTAGTTATACTTCAGTTTAGCTAATGATATCAAATGAATAATTTCGAATCTTGTTGGGAATATGCATTTCCTTGTTGATAATAGTAAGTTTTAATGTGGTACTTTGTTCATCTCTTAATTTTTTTTATTTATTTTTTTACAGTTTAGAACAACTCCAGACAACAATTTGGACAACTTTACAGCCCAAACACATTTTTTGTATAAATCAATAAATGTAAGAGTTTCAAGAGACATTGTGCGGTGCATTTCTGGTTTTTAACCTTCCAGGATGCCATATTTCCACTGTAAGTACATTAACTATGATTTTTTTACAAATATTTTTCATGTTTTTACATATGTAGGGATGAGTTGAAATGACTTTCTGAAAACAGCAAGTCAGATACACAGAGCCTCACTTCAGAAGACTTCTGTTCAAAAGGTCGCAAACTTGCAAGTTTGGGATCCAGTTTGATAGGCTAAAGAGGCAGGCAATAATCTTTAACACTATTTGTGTAAGAGTACGTCACGATACAAACTGAGCAGTCTCTGTGAATGTGTGTTTTTGTGTGTGTGTGTGTGTGTGTGTGTGTGTGTGTGTGTGTGTGTGTGTGTGTGTATGTGCATGCGCAAGCAACACTGCCAGAGTGACAGCTGGGCATCCCACTTAACTTTATCACTCACAGACATGCACAGCTATTACAAATACACTACTTGTGATCAAACACACTCTCAGGAACAAGGTCACCTCATTTGGTGAAGGACGAACATGAGCAATCAGAAACAGTGTGTGTGTGTGTGTGTGTGTGTGTGACTTCATAAAGGAATTCAATAAGAACATAATCACTGTACAAAGCAGCATTGTTTGCCATTCGAGGCGTGAGCCACCAAGCACTTGCGCACCTGTTCTGGCATTTTCCCTCGCTAGCAGTTGTGGCTTTCACACAGACGGTAACATTACAAGGACGAGCATGTGCGTGTCAAAACAAGTACACAAATCAAGTCCTGCTCTGACACTTTTACTTGTTCTTACCATTGCAACAGAATAGATGTTCTCAGGGCCAAACACTGAGTCAAGGTACAAAACAGCTTTCTGGGTCAAAGAGAGGTTCGGTGAGCAGGACATAAGCAGAGGAAATTAGGGCAAAGGATGAGTGGAGGTGAGGAAAGGGTTAAAAGTGATTAACAAGTCAAGAGGCAACATGAGAGAGGGATAAGAGTGGGGAGAGAAATGTGAATGGCACAAGTATAAGCATGTATTAGGGAATAAGAGAAGTAGAGGTCCAGTGATCAGAAGGCTATAAATAAAAAATGTAAACCATCATAAACAAGATCTCTTCGGAATCTCAATTGATTCTCCTAGATGTCTTTGTTTTACATGGGGAGGCTCATGCTTCTCAGATGTTTCTCCTGACACACACACAAAAAAAAATCATATTTCTCCTCTAGTTTCAGTGCTCAGGTTTGCTAAAGCACCAAAAAACTCTGCCATCAGAATTTCAGTATCAACTCAACTCATTGAATAATCATCAAACCTTGCATTTTTGGCAGTTTTTTCAGTAGGAACATCTGAGGCAAAGTTTATAGCCTACTTCAATGAAAAATAATCAAGACCTCTGCTAAGTAAGCATTGAAAGAGAAGCCTCGGTGGAATATTTTGAACAAAAAAGAGCATCATTTTCCTGTGGGAAGTGCAGAATAAGACATATAATTTCACAAATAACAAAAAAGTTACCTCAGCACCAATCTCAATCGCATGGGTGCCGACAATGGACTCCGCGTACTTTCTCAACCCGTCCAGAGGCTCCAGAATAACAGACCCAAAATCATAAGAGCCCGAGGTGAACTCCTCAGCAAACCCGTGACACAAGACCGAACGAACCAGAACCAGAAACCCAAAGAAAAGCAGCTTTTCCGAGCTCCTCGAGGCAATGTTGTGACCTGACATCCTTAAAAACCCGGATCAACACAAATGAAAGATCCGAAAAAAGACACTTAATAATCGATGTGTGGTAAAAAAAAAAATAGCCGGTCAGTATGTCTAGCAGGATTATTACCCTAGAAAAAAATACATTTATATAAATATATGGGTAAGATACAACTGCTGTTTTTTTTCTGACAAAACTAAACCTAGTTCATAGCTAAGCAAATTTACAAGTTCATGCGTGTCAAAAAACAAGACGCAAACCAAAACCCAACTGAACAAATACAATTAGATGGCATACGTCATGCTGGGCTCCCCGTGTATAATAGACTAACGTTACTAAAATTAAGTTCTCAAACAGTCTGGCACGCGCTTGCCAAGGGCACTTAAAAATAGCGCCTGGATGACTGTATATGGTATCATACAAGTACAACAAAGCGTTAAGTCGATACAGATAAAATAAGATTTTAATTTAGAGACCTGACTCTTGTGCAAAAACTGTTTTTAAAAATCGCGCAGAAGTCTATTTTCTGCCGAGCGCAGACACAATTTATTATAGCGAGTTGGGTGAGGAGCTCCGGGCTGCACGAGGGAGGAAAGTTTAGATACGGCTGTTTGGCTACAGAGACATAAGGTTATGCCCCCGCCTCCTGCATTCCTGCTCGAATCCCGTTCACACGGTGCTGGCACTTATTAAAGGAGATATCGCGCGCTGTTTACTAGATTTACAGTAGCGCCCGAGGTGCGTGGATCTGCGCGCCCGGACACGTGCTTTCACACAGCCTCGCTCTGAAGACCACTTCTGAAAAGAGAAAAAAATATGAGAACATAATTTAATTTTAGTGAGTCGCAAATTTATATAGAGTTAAAGCGCCACAATGAACGTTTCGACTGGCACATGACTGAAGTAGGCTACAAGTCTCATCATATATTAAAATATACTCGAAAGTAATTAATAGCAACTAATTATATCTTCAAGTGTAAGTGGATTACTGTATATATTACTCTCTTTAAAAGGGTATGCATTACTAACTACTTTCTCGACCATAGACTGTCTCGACCATTTAAACAAAACAAGAATAGACACGAATCTGCTCTTTTAAATATTCAAATAAATAATATAAAGCCCATTAAATTATTCTTGAACTGGCCAAAGTATTTAAAGGGACAAGGTTACACACACACACACGTTTTAACTTAAACATTTTAACTTTAGATGTTAAATTTGTTAAATTCACTATCGTTCTATTTTTTACTGCAATTAAGTAACTAATTAATTTACAGAAAAATTAAGTGTAATCCCTTACTTTCTCTAGGTAAAATAATAGTAATTACTTGGCATTACATAATGCATTACAGTAATAAAAGTAAACTATGTAACATGCAATTAACCCCAATCCAAACCGTTTCTTTAATATTACTCAGTACTTGAATGTATAATTACACTGTAACAAGGACAATGTAACAGAAAATCTTTTTTTTTTTACTAGTCAGATTACTAGTTACAATTGTTTTTTTAATGGTAAAGGAGATTTAAAAAATACATTTACATTTAGCCTTTTATTTAGCCTACTGTTTCTTAACTTCTTAAAACGTTATAATAAACTTGATAGACTTTCCTCAATTATAATCATACCATTCTCAATTTTAAAAGAATATGAAAAGAAACTTGGTTGCAGGTTTAAACCACACATGGTTTGAATTATGAATTGCCATTAAACAAAATTCTTAATCTAACATAAATCCAGAAGAATATACTCTAAAAGTTTTTTAAGCCTCAGCTAAATCAAATATAAGTGACAACTTCAACAAAGGCATAAAATTGTCAATAAATTTCTATATTTTAATGGACTTCAATGAAGCATTTGCACAACCATCACTACAGGCAGTCAAAAAAAAAAAATAATTAGACAGTACAAAAATTACTGAAAATTCTGGAAGTCTTTGTAGAGAAAAAACAAGTGGAATGTAAAACTGTTGATGTTCGCCCAAAGATACAGGACAAGCTCCGGCCTCCAATGTTGAGCAACTGGACCAAACAGATGCAGATACAGTGAATCATGAATCTCATTTGATGTAGATGCGATGGAAACCACTGGCACCAAATGCGGCATTGCACTTTGGACACTTTTCTGACGGGTGTCGAAGCGCGTCTTCACACACTCAAAACAGAACACATAGAAGTACTTTATCAAAACAGCGTCCTTTACACGTGAATTGCAGCATGGACACGTCAACAGGGCCTATAACACAGAAAAAAGGATCCTTCAAAGACATGAACACTAAAATATTTCTGGTCCCCCGTACAAATGATCAACATAAATGACCTTGTAATAATGTATTTCATCATCCAGGATCTCATCTCCATTTCGAATGTTCTCCGCAGGTTTCTTGGCCTTCTCTATCTTCCTGCGCACTTTGGATATGTCCTCCTAATGCAGTAATAGAAACATCAGGCTAAACAAGTTTTTTGAAATTCATTTTTATTCACAAAGTATATCACGTTCATGCTGCAAGCACACAATGTCATGATTCTGCCCTCGTGTCCTTGATTTTTCCTAGTCTTGAGGCAGGATCATGACAGACCCGTGTTTTGTGTACAAGCACATGGCCTTGCCTTTGGGCCATGTGCTTGTGTTGTCTCGTTCCCTTGCCCCGCCCCCCTTGTTAACCTAGTCGTGTCTTGATTGTCCCATCTGTGCCACCTGTCGTGTCTTGATTGTTTCCCCTATTTAGGTCTCCAAGTGTGCTCTGTCTTGCGTCGGTTCATTGTGATTTGTGTACCTCATATGTGGTCATCATTCGTGATTGTACCTTGTCCTTGAAACTCCTCGAAGTCTTTTGTCCTGCAGTGAGTGTTTGTTAGTAGTTAGTGTTCAGTCTTTGTTTACCTTGTTTATTGTGTTTTGTAGAATTATTTAGTGTTTACCCTAGCCCTTGTTTTCCCCCTCGTGGGTTTTTGTTTTCCCTTTTTGTAAATAAACCCCTTGTTTTGTGATTCCCTGTCTGCACTTGAGTTCCTCCTTGCCTAACCCTGACAGAATGAACCGACCACCAAGGAACTCAGCAGGCAGGAGGGCCTCTGAGCTTCAGCGTCAGGCGGAGTTCCGGAGGCTGTGCTGGACGTCGTCCCCCGCCGACAGGAAGGGGGTCACCCTCCCATACTCGCCTGAGGGGGAATGGGTCCTCCGTAATTATGCCTGGCTGTGGGAAAGCATCTCCCAGGAGGAGCCACAGAGGTCCCCTCCACCTACCCAGCTGCCAACGATCCCTGAGGGTCGTGTCCTGGCCGTGGCAACCCTGGGGGATCAGGCAAGCCCCTCCCAGAGTCCTGAGGTGCCCTCCACAGCCAGCAGTCTCCCCATGAAACGAGGGAGACGGTTTTCATGGGAGTCAACTTCTGAGTCTTCGGCGTCCGAGACTGCCCTGCCCGAGACCAAACTCCCCCAACCCGCCTCTGACCCAGCTGTGGCCTCTGCACCGCGTCCAAGGAGGAAGAGGAGGAAGAGGGGGCCTGCCGGTCCTGTGACCCTGTCTCCTCCCGTGCCAGCAGCGGAGAGCGCTGGCGTGCCCGTGCCAGCAGCGGAGAGCGCTGGCGTGCCCGTGCCAGCAGCGGTGGGCGTGCCCGTGCCAGCAGCGGAGAGCGCTGGCGTGCCCGACCCTGCAGCGGTGAGAGCTGGCGTGCCCGTGCCAGCAGCGGTGAGAGCTGGCGTGCCCGTGCCAGCAGCGGTGGGCGTGCCCGTGCCAGCAGCGGTGGGCGCTGGCGTGCCCGACCCTGCAGCGGTGAGAGCTGGCGTGCCCGTGCCAGCAGCGGTGAGAGCTGGCGTGCCCGTGCCAGCAGCGGTGAGAGCTGGCGTGCCCGTGCCAGCAGCGGTGAGAGCTGGCGTGCCCGTGCCAGCAGCGGTGAGCGCTGGCGTGCCCGTGCCAGCAGCGGAGAGCGCTGGCGTGCCCGTGCCAGCAGCGGAGAGCGCTGGCGTGCCCGTGCCAGCAGCGGAGAGCGCTGGCGTGCCCGTGCCAGCAGCGGAGAGCGCTGGCGTGCCCGTGCCAGCAGCGGAGAGCGCTGGCGTGCCCGTGCCAGCAGCGGAGAGCGCTGGCGTGCCCGAGCCAGCAGCGGTGAGCGTGCCCGAGCCAGCAGCGGAGAGCGCTGGCGTGCCCGAGCCAGCAGCGGAGAGCGCTGGCGTGCCCGAGCCAGCAGCGGAGAGCGCTGGCGTGCCCGAGCCAGCAGCGGAGAGCGCTGGCGTGCCCGAGCCAGCAGCGGAGAGCGCTGGCGTGCCCGAGCCAGCAGCGGTGAGCGCTGGCGTGCCCGAGCCAGCAGCGGTGAGCGCTGGCGTGCCCGAGCCGGCAGAGAAGAGGGCAGTATGCAAGTCGGCAGTCGTGAGAGCGCAGGAGAGTGCCGCGGCCGACTCTGCAGCAAAGACTTTAGTACAGTGTGTCTCATCTCGTAAGGAGATGCCAATTGTCTTAGCGGCCAAAGCCTTTTCAGATTATTTGTCTAGTCTTGTCCGTATCCTAGAAGTCCCCGTCAGTCCTGTCTTGTCCTCAGACCCTGTCCCCAGAAATCCCGAGTGTCCTGATGTCGTCTCCCCGTGTCCCGTAGATGTCGTCTCCCCGTGTCCCGTAGATGTCGTCTCCCCGTGTCCTGTGAGTGTTGCCCCGTGTCCTGCTGATGCAGTCATGTGTCCTGTTGATGTGGCCCCGTGTCCCGTAGATGTCCCGTGTCCTGTTGTCCCCCCGTGTCCAGTAGATGTTGCCCCGTGTCCAGTAGATGTTGCCCCGTGTCCCGTAGATGTCCCGTGTCCAGCTGTTGTTCCCCCGTGTCCAGCTATCGTCTCCCCGCGTCCCGTAAGTCTTGCCCCGCGTCCCTTGTCCGCTCCTATCATGCCCCCTGTCAGTTGTCCCGAGACCCCTCCCCGCCCCTCACCACCCAGACCTGCCCGTACCCCCAGTCGTCAGCCTTCGTCCTGTCCTCCTAAGATTCCTGCACCACCCACCCACCCTGGTCTGTCCCCCATGAACTTTGTGGTCCCGCCTCCTCCCCTTCCCTGTTTGTTTTTTTTGATTTGTCACCCTAACCCTGCCGTCGTGTATTCATGTCTGCCTTTGTTATTATTTGTCATGTCTTGTTGGTTTGTGTCGGTGTCCCAGTCCGTCATGTCTCGTGTTTGATGTTCCCTTGAGGAGCGTCTGGAAGCTGCTCCTTAAGGGAGGGGTTCTGTCATGATTCTGCCCTCGTGTCCTTGATTTTTCCTAGTCTTGAGGCAGGATCATGACAGACCCGTGTTTTGTGTACAAGCACATGGCCTTGCCTTTGGGCCATGTGCTTGTGTTGTCTCGTTCCCTTGCCCCGCCCCCCTTGTTAACCTAGTCGTGTCTTGATTGTCCCATCTGTGCCACCTGTCGTGTCTTGATTGTTTCCCCTATTTAGGTCTCCAAGTGTGCTCTGTCTTGCGTCGGTTCATTGTGATTTGTGTACCTCATATGTGGTCATCATTCGTGATTGTACCTTGTCCTTGAAACTCCTCGAAGTCTTTTGTCCTGCAGTGAGTGTTTGTTAGTAGTTAGTGTTCAGTCTTTGTTTACCTTGTTTATTGTGTTTTGTAGAATTATTTAGTGTTTACCCTAGCCCTTGTTTTACCCCTCGTGGGTTTTTGTTTTCCCTTTTTGTAAATAAACCCCTTGTTTTGTGATTCCCTGTCTGCACTTGAGTTCCTCCTTGCCTAACCCTGACACACAAACAGCATATATGTGAGCATATACTATATGAGAACATCTGCAACTGTGTGTTGTTGTACCTTGTGAACGTGCAAGTGAACACAGTTCCTCGCTTCACTGGAAAACTCCCAGCACATATACTTATTAAATTAAAGCCTTTGCTATTTGACCATTGCATTAAGCCACATCAAGACTCATTGACCATTTTGAAAAGTAACACGGCACACCTGTCCAAGCTGCACAAATGACTCATATCAGTAACACAGATGGCGCAGGAAGAAATATGCACAGAAGTCTAATACCTTGCAGTTTGCTCAAAGCCCTGACCTTAAGCACAAGCAATACCTTAGCAAACAGCACTAGGTAAAGATAAAACGGAGGCTGTACCAGCGCTGCTGTGTGTGGTGAAGCTGCTATCTGCCTCAGTCTTCACAGTAACATCACCCGTCGGGACAGATGGAGGTGGTCTCCTCCTTCACATTCAGCACGCAGCTATAAGAGAGGACAGAAACGTTAGCAATCACTTCTCCCTTTAACTGCTGGTTATGAGTCTGCAGTGTACTGATCAGATGTCTCATCTCACGGTTTATAGGGCCTGAAAAAGAACCAGAGGGTAATACAGGCAATTCAAATCCTGATCCGATCAAACAGAGACCAACACCGAGAGCAGAGGAAGGTTACCTGCTTGTTCATTAGCAGCTAATGTCTGCTAATATTCGATCCTGAGCATCTCGTACTCCTTGTGCACCTGTGCCAACGTGTCTTCCAACTGAATCACTTCACTACGGACCTTACACTGCAAGGATACCTCATCTTTCTGAAAGAAACACACACAAGTCAAGTTCAAGTTCAATTTCAAATCAAATTCTTTGTTTGTCCCCAATGGGGCAATTCATTTTGCAACAGATAGTATAACAGATCACACACAATCACACACACAGTACCAATACAAAAATTGCCTACCATGCAGGCATGGTTAAAATAATAAAAACAACAAACAATCAATAAATAGAAAATCACTAAGTTATCTGCGATTCTTTATAGAATTAAGAAGCAGAATGGATGCAGGCGCAAAAGAGTGTTTATATCTGTTGGTTCTGAATTTTGGGAGTTTAAAGCGTAATCCCGTCAACACTACGGTTCAAAAGTTTGGGGTCGGTATGATTTTTTTCACCAGAAAAAAGATCTCATTGGCTGCATTTATTGGATTAAAAATAGTAATACTGTGAAACATTATGAAATTTAAAAACACTTCTATTTGAATACACTTTTAAATGTAATTTATTTCAGTGATGCAAAGCTGCATTATTATTCGAGTCTTTAGTGTTACATGATCCTTCAGAAATCATTCTGATGTTCTGACTTGCTGCTCAAGAAAAATCTATTATTACGATCAATGCATTCAGGATTATCTGATGAATAGAACATTTTATAAAATCTTTTGTAAAATGATTAATAATGTAGAATCTCTGTGTTTATTCAGGGAAGCTGCAGTAAATCCCACAGATACTAAAGGAGTGTTTCACTCTGTTCCAGAGTATCTGTGTCTTCAAGTGTTAGCTGATAAGGAGCTTTCTTTCAAGGACAAGATATGAATGTGTGGGGTTTGTAATTTTCCATTCTGAAGAGCTGAACAGCTGACTGCCTCTAAATATCAGATTTAATCTGGTATTGCCTGAGAAGGAGGCAAACCTCACAATAAGCATAAGACGGATCTAACAAGGTAATGGTGTATGTGGTCTCGAGGGCTTTACCTTCGTGTTACTGTTCTCCTGGTAAACCGTCTGCAGGTCTCAAACTAACAAGAGATGACTGCATATTGTGATTCGATGTTAAAACAGTGTTCAGGTTTGTCCTTTATATGACAAACAAAACATTTTCTAATCATTTTGCCAAGGCTCTAGCAATGTCAACAATATGTTTGAGCAGGCTAGCAAGTATTAAAGATACAACAATATTACCATTCATAACTTATGGGTTAAAGATATATATTTATTGACAGTAATTAACAAAGAACTACATTCCAGTAAATTGATCAAAAAGAGACTTAAGATTTTTTTCCTCAAATTTTGATCAAATAAATGCAGCTTTGTTGAGCATTAGAGACTTAAAAATCTTAAAGACTCCAAACTTTTGAATGGTAGAGTACATATGCTAGAGATGGAGAAAAAATATATATGATGCATCTGTAAGTCCAAATAATCACCAGAGGATTGAGCAAAGCACCGAACCCCTAAATGGATGGCTGCCCACTGCTCCGGGTTTGTGTTCACGCCCTGTTTGTGTGTGTGTGTGTGTGTTCTCTACTCACTGCTTAAATGCAGAGCACAGATTCTGTGCAGTGGACACCATACTTGGCCACACTACGTCACTTATTAATTATAGTGGTCAACCAATGTGCGTTTTTTTGACAGTCGATGCCGATATCTTGGAAAGCAGGGGGGCCGATAGCCAATATAATTTTGTAAATTATTATTAATATTTATCAAAGTTGAAATCATTTGACAATGTATTAAAAAAAAGAAATGTAAAAGAAACACTTATACTTTAGATGATGGTTCACAAATAAATACATATTTAATAAAAATATATAAAAAAAAAAAGTAAACACTGTAACCAACAGGGGGCTCAGTATTCTGGGAAGTTTGTGTGCACTGGGAATCATATTTTTCAAATAAAGCCAAGGTAACCCTCATTTTACATACAGCACACAGAGGAAATGACATGAATTTGACAGTGGGCAAATGGATAAAGCGTAGTATAATTTGAAATCACAAGTTTAAATTTAAAGCATTCAATTCACACAGACTGACTGTCATGCAGAGAACATGTGATCATGCTGGATGTGTATTTCCTTAAAGGGGGGGTGAAATGCTCGTTTTCACTCAATATCCTGTTAATCTTAAGTACCTATAGAGTAGTACTGCATCCTTCATAACTCCAAAAAGTCTTTAGTTTTATTATATTCATAAGAGAAAGATAGTCTGTACCGATTTTTCCCGGAAAAACACGACCGGCTGGAGGCGTGACGTGTGGGCGGAGCTAAAGAATCACGAGCGTGAGTAAGCTTTTGCGTTTAGAGCGTTTGGAAGCTGTGACATTACCTTGAGGAAAAAACCATCACCCAAAACAAACCATGGCTAACAGTCAGATTCAGCGTATATTTATGATCCAGAATCAGAAACTGAACGAAAGCAGCAGCAGCAACAACTCGCTCCGAGTGGGGCTCGAACCCGGGTCTCCGGCATGGGAGGCGGACGCACTAACAAGGAGGCAGAGAGATTGTAAAACAAGCATCTTCGAAATGCAGGGAACAAACAAAAACACTTGCACAACTCCGTTGATGCTCTGTAAAAATAAACTCCATCCACTGGTCCCTTAATGCTGTTTCTCTTTCGGTAATCTGTGCAGGGTTGTCTTGCCCTGGCAACCAAAAACACACTCCTTTTGTGACATTTCGCGACGCTCTCGCTCTGATCAGTGAAGTCTGTTGTGCTCTCAGTGCTCTGCTATACGGGAGCGCGCGCTCTTCCAGCAGAAGTGCCTCAGGACCCATATAAGGAAATTCCGCTCCATCTAACGTCACACAGAGCCATACTCGAAAAAAACTTTCCAGAAATACTCCTTCAAACTTACAACTTAATTTTTTTTAACTTTGTCCATGTTTAGCATGGGAATCCAACTCTTTAACAGTGTAAAAAACTCAGTATGCATGAAATAGCAAATACCCCCCCCCCCTTTAATGCTGACGGCAAACGAGAAAGTATTATAATGTTTGCCTTTCTATTAATACTTTCTGTACGCATTAATTTCTTTGTTTAACCATTCTTATCTGATTATTAGACAGACTCCTATCCATATCGGCCATGGCCGATATATCTGTAGACCACTGATTAATTAACTCATTAAAATAGTTCTTTGGCTTTTCGTTAAGGTTATTTTTGGCCAAGACGATGTCAGCCGAAAAGAAAGACTCTGATGAAATATTACAGTACACAGGATATTTTTTTATTTTTTTTTTAATAGTAAAATATTTTTTAAATGCTATGAAAAAAACTGTCCCATGATATATCCCATGCAAGCAAAAAAATTAATAAAAATCAACATATTCATGGATGAATTGACCACTATAAGATCAATATGCATTTAGAAAATACAGAGGGAGAATTTCCATTCAACACTGCCTGTAAGATAGTAAATAGGATCTTTTTTATTTCATGGTGACTTTGAAGAGTAAAACCACTCACCCTTTCCAGCACCTCTGCATGTTCTCTCTCCGTCTGATCTTCTCCGTGTCTCACTGCAGCTCCTCAGTGAGAACATGCATCTCGCTGATTCTGTATTCAGCACGATTAGCCGCCAGGCCAAGACTAAACATACACAGACCTAGTAAACACTCAATATGAGAAGGTTACCAGATAAAAATGTCAACAAATCAACCACCAACCTCGCTGGTCATGTGACTGTGCTTCTGCTGGAGACTGTCGGTCAGCTGCAGCAGCCCTTCATTCTCATTGGTCAGGAGGCACACAGCGACATCTGCATCTGAAGGAAGACACAAGAAAATGCAGGTTAAATGCTTGAATGAACAGAAAGCTAAGACAAGAGTAGAGTCGGTGTCACCTGTCACACACTCCATATCTTTCTTTAGCTGGTCTACTGTGTTCTTCAGGTTCTCGTAGATTTTGACCACACGTCTCGCCTGTTTACAGCTGGACTCCAGTCACTCCTGCAGCTCTGTGTCTATCTCCTCACTGCTGCTGCTGGCCAGAAAACAGGTCGCTCCCTCCCCCTGTTGACCTGAGTCAAACATTACAACAAAATGAGTTGGAGGCAACACTAAACCCACACAAAAAACCAGAAATCTGGCCTTGAACAAAATAATATAAAAAAGAAGCTGTCCATTTTAATGAAGGTGAACAGAGTGAATGCTGATTTTATTGAAGTGTTCAGACTCTGCTGGCAGTTTTTGAAATCAAATTTAAGACCTGACTTTTTTAAGACCTTCACAAAAAAAATTAATCGCATATTTCCATACAAACAAGCCCATACAAATATTTTACTTAATTAAATAGGCTTGGATATGTATCCAACTGCAAAACAGTTTAAGATACTGCATACTGTTTTATTTAATATAAGCATATATATTTTAACTGGTTTATTTAGTAATATGTTGAAATACAATTTTTCAGACGATATTTGGCCAAGACACAACTGTTTGAATATCTGGGATCTTAGCAATGTGTATTACTAATCAAAAATTAAGATTTGATATAAAGTAGGACATTTAATAAATATCTTCATGGAACCTGATCTTTATTTATTACTCGAATGATTTTTGGCATAAAGGAAAAATCAATAATTTTGACCCATACAGTTTTTTTTTTTTTTTTTTTTGGCTATTGCTAAAAAATACACCCCAGCGACTTCAGACTGGTTCTGTCACATATCAATACATACATATTTGATGTTGACTGGTATTGGATTTTGTTGCTAATATAATAATGTGTTTATAGTTTAATTTAAATGTATTACCACATCAGCTTCACATGCTATTTCATGGCAAAGACTAGACATTAGAAAAACAATATAGTCGTACAAAATACAATATAAATGAATTAAATAATAAAAACATTATAAAACAAAGTATCAAACAAAATTCTATAAAAGATCTTTAAATTTTTATTTTTAAGTTTTTTATAATAATCTGTTTGAAAACAATAAAAAATATTATTTGGCAATATTAGAAAAAACTATATTGTGTTTAAAATAATAATAATAATCAGAAAAAAAAAGATTTCATGCATAATGAAGGACATGAAATGACTTTTATATAGGCAAGGCAAGGCAAGCTTATTTATATAGCACATTTCGTACACAATGGTAATTCAAAGTGCTTAACATAAAAGAAAGTAAAATAGTCCAAAAATAATAATAATAACAAGAATAAAACTAGCAATTTTAAAACTTTGAAAATGATTTAAAAATGTACTTATTTAAAATGAATTTAAAAACAGTTAGAAATAGAAAATCATTTGACATAAAAAACAGTGAAAATACAGTTCAATCAGATCAGACATTGAAAACTTTGTGGAGCCCTCACATTTCTTTTATTAAATCACACCCTTGTAGTTCATTTATCACATTAAGCTGTATCATGATTCCTGTTTTTCTATCCTCGAATTTAAGACCTATTAAAATGATAATCAACACTTTTGTAATATGAAGACACCGTGCTGATCTGTGATCAATTATGACCTGTAATATTTTTTCAGTGGACCGAGGTTGTGTCTGAGGCCCCAAACTAAGACTGTGACATATGGTTTGTGAGAAACCATTTTTTTCTCAACTTTCTCTCAGTTCATCCTCAATCCCTACAGCCACACAACCGTCTGTGTCTGCTTGTCTACGTCTGGATCACGGTTTCAGAGGAAAATCACAATGTACTACAATAACAGTGAGATAAAACACTATAAAGAGCATTCAAAGGTTTGGGGTCGATAAAGAATGTTTTGAAAAGACTATACCTTAAGAATACATTTATCTGTTCAAAAATACAGTAATATTGTGAAATATTATTAAATTAACAATTAAAAAATAACTAATTTGAATATATTTTAAAACATAATTTATTCCTGTTATTTTTCAGCATCATTACTCAGTCTTCAGTGTCACATGATCCTTCAGAAATCAGAGATCAATGTTTAAAATAAAACAGTTGTGCCACAAAAAAGTGACATTTTTTAAGGATTCTTTGATTAATAGAAATGTCAAAAGAAAGACATTTATGCTCTTTGAAATAGCAATAAAAAAAATTGTAACATCATACATAAATATGAATATTAAGGTATTATCTACCTGTCTTTGGTCAAGCGCTTCCTGTTTTTTTATATGCAGAGCTTTAATATCTTGTTCTTCCTTAAAGAAGGAAATACAGTGTCAGTGGGAACCAACTGATTAGGGCCCAGATTCAGAAATCAGATTCACAATTCAGAACTAAAGAGATTTAGAGTTCATTTTCCATAACAACAATATATAACCGATAAATAACCAAAACAATAAACTTCTTCTTCTCTTCTTCTGCTGCTGCTGCTGGAGACACCAGAACTGCAGCGCCGCCGCACGGCGGAAGGACTGACTGCAGGTCTAGCGCTTTAAAAACTCCTCACAATACAAATCTGCATGTATGCTCTTTTTATTGCATTAATTCTGGGGCATACAAATAGATCAGATTAAATAAAAAAGGCTGTCTTCTTTATTCATCACTTTAATAAACTAAATATATCGAATCGAAATTATATATATATATATGAATGAAGTGACATACACCCAAGTATGGTGAAGAATTCGTGCTTTGCATTTAACCAATCCAAAGTGCACAAACACAGCAGTGAACACACACCTGGAGCAGAGAGCATCCATTTATGCTGCGGCGCCCGGGTAGCAGTTTGGGGTTCAGTGCCTTGCTCAAGGACACCTAAATCATGGTATTGCCAGCCCGAGACTCAAACCCACAACCCTAGGGTTAGGAGTCAAACTCTCTAACCACTAGGCCACAACTTCCCCCCTGATATATATATATGTATATATATCAGGGTTTCCACAAAAATATTAAACATTAAGTATTTTCAATTGAGCATATTAGAATGATTTCTGAAGGATCATGTGACACGAGCAATGAAGCTGAAAATGCAGCTTTGCATCACATGAGTAAATTATGTTTTCAAAATATATTAAAGACAGAATGATGCTGTTATAATTAGCTTGTTCTTATATTTTACCCATTAGATGCATTATAACTTTTAAACTACAGTAATAATTATTCTCTAGTTTGTAATATAACTGTAGGTTGTGTTCAGCAGTGTATACTGTACATTTGGTGTAACGGGTGACTTGTTTGACTTCCAAAACGATCATTTTTAAAATCAAATTGGCCTGTTTAGCAGGAGCATCTGTAACCTTTACAGCCCAAATGTTGGTGTTTGAAGAACAGTCTTTCAAAGCTGCTTCTCTGAAGCAACTGGCAGATGTTCTTATGCACAATATTCAAGTGGTGGAATTTAAAAGCTATTTACTGTGTGTTTACATTATTTTAATATTTATATAAATTTGTACATGATTTTGTCCAACCTTTATGTGTGTGTGTATGTTTGTGTGTGTGTGTATTTTGACTCAAAGACTTCCTTCATTGCAATTAAATGTCACGCTCTGTGCACAAACTGGACTCTGTCCTTGAGCATGCATTTGTTACTATTGCCTTTGAATACAGAGTTCATGTGGTGAAATTCCTCGACTTTTGCTCTCTTACATCAAAGTGTCTGTGCATGAGTGCACGTCTTTGTATTCATCATGCAGCAAGTTTATCAATGGCCTGACTGCTCAAACCCTTTCATCAGACCACGTCTTGTCTGTCTGCCAAAATGATTTCATCAACTGCTGTTGATATAATTCTCCACCACCAGCACTTGTTTGTGACCGATGTCAATGGAAATCAGACAAGTTTGTTAAAGCGATCCCCCTCCCCCTCCCAAAATGACTATTTTTGTCATTAATCACTTACCCCCATGTCGTCCCAAATCTGTAAAATCTTCGTTCGTCCTCGGAACACAATTTAAGATACTTTGGATGAAAACCGGGAGGCTTGTGACTGTCCCATAGACTGCCAACTTACACTGTCAAGGTCTAGAAAAGGATGAAAGACATCGTCAGAATAGTCCATCTGCCATCAATCGTAACATTATGAAGTGACGAGAATACTTTTTGTATGCAAATAAAACAAAAACAAATGCATGGATGCACTGTTTTATTTTAAATCAAAGCATCAGTTTGCATACTCAGATTTACCAAAATTGCACTACGCTGATCTGGAGAGATACAGAGGAGAAAGAATTGATTTGTTTTGTGTACAAAAAGTATTCTCGCCGCTTCATAACATTATGGTTGAAGCACTGATGGCAGATGGACTGTTCTAAAGATATCTTTAGTAATTTTCTGGACCTTGACAGTCTCAAGCATCCTGGTTTTCATCCAAAATATAATCATACACAAGTATATAGTCTGCAACCTTTCTGTAAAAGCCACACTGTTCTATATTCTGGCACAAAAAGGTATGTCTCAGAATGTCATACAGATTTGTTTAATAAAATTGTGAAATTCAAAAAAAAAAAAAAAAAGAAGAAGAAGAGGAAGAAGAAGAAGAAGAAGAGCATGCATTTTATAGTTTAAAAGCATCATATGAATGATTTCATCAATATTCCCCTCTGCAGGCACCGCTGCACGTCTAAACACAGTTAATAGAACACTCTGTGTAAACCCCACACAACTGCTGGCCTTGTATGATGTCATAGCACTTTCGTCAGGATCCAGAATAGGTTTTTTTTTTTTTTTTAGAAAGATAATTATTGTCACTGTGTCTTCTTTCGCATTCAATATAGTACATGCATTGTATGCAAAATCATATTGCAGTGCAACATTACCATTTGTGCCAGAATAATACAACAGTGTGGCTTTCACAGAAAGGTTGCAGAGTATATACTTGTGTATGATTATGAATGCAGAAACAGAAGAACTGAAGAAACCTGAAAATCAACTCTGTTGACTCAGATCTCACGTTTCCAGCCCTGTGCTTCACACTTGATTCGTTGTTTTATGAAGGTTTTGTAAAGTCATTTTAAATATGTGTAACACTAAGGTCAGGGGGTTAAAACTCCTCTTCCAAATTCCACATACGCACATATTCTCACACACCAATGGTGTTCTTGGAGGTTGAGCACGCCCGTTTGCATCACTTTTGACCTGCCTCTGTTCTCGAATAAATAGAGACTTGTTCGGATCGCTCGGTCCCGATTCACTGAAACCCATCGGCGTCATCGAGAGAGACCACTTCATCTGTAGTTAAACATACTGCTCGCCTAATCCAATCAAGTAAGCATGGCTTTTTAAGTCTTAATTTTCTGTGTGTGTGTGTGTGTGTGCGCGCGCGCGCGTGCGTCATTATGATGGCATTTACCAAATTAGTAGCCTATTAATATTTAATTTATATGTAGAATCGAACGCACACACTGCAGATGTGCCAGTGCAATGATAACGCTAAATATTCAGGTTCTGCTCTTTAATGCAAGTCATAAATCACTGTAAGAATATTCCAGATAGTTGTTTGGAAGTTTATAACTGTCTTGGTTGTATGCTGGTAAAATTGTACAGTTTGCTAATTATCTACGGGAATGTAGGCTTTGCAGTTTTTTTTATACGTAGGCAAAAGTCTGCGAAAAAGGAGGTATTGCACGAATGTTTGAAACGACTTTTTCTTTGCACATAATAGCAAGGAAAACTGCAAAATGCTCTGCTCTTGCAGACGACTGAACCCTGGACTTTGTTCAGTGGGAGGAGCCAGTGTGTTTATATGGACCCAAGTAACCAGAGTTGCCAGATTGAAAATGTCAAGTATCGTGCTATAAGCTCAAAATTATAGTATTTGGAAATAAATTATCGTACGCTGTTCAAACGTACAGACTACAGCTATTTATTTTTATTTTACTGTCTATGCTATTTATCTACTAGACTAGATTCAAAACTTTTTGACAGGACCTTTAAATTACCACAACAAACAACTAGGCTGGAGCCCTATATTTTTGACAGACATTACTCAAAGGTAACATAAAAAACTGCCATATTAGGATATTTTAGCTCTTGCGACATTTTCTTATTGCTCAACATTTCACTCCTGCTTGCATCACATAACCAATAAAACTGAACCTTGACTAAACTGAACACTTGGGTCTGTTTCATGGGCTCCCAGGGACCTGTCTCCTTTGATCCATATCCCAACCAGATAATCAGATAACCACACATCTCTGCAATTAGTTAATATTCCTTATTTATTTTTTTACAAATGTTTTTTTTTTTTTTTCGAAATTCTGAATTGTGTAATTTTTCTGTTTATCGAATGATAGCATATAACACATTAATTAATCTTTTGAACATTTCTGAACATTAAACACATTTTATAATTTTTTTTTGCAAACAAAGGGGATTTGCAATAAAAAATAAAACATGGAAGAAATATTGTGTGATTATTCCTTATAAATAAAGTTTGAATAATTTTAGTAGTAATAGTTTTATGTAGCTACATTGTACTGAACAATAGTGGTTATATTTCTGACAGAAACTATATATTTCTAGTGTTATGTTAAAAAACTCAACGAGTGTCATGCAGGATTCATATATGAATATCAATTTATCCAATTTAATTAAATTATACATTCATATACACATAATATATAGTATTATATGTCACGTGAGGTGACACAGAAAACAAGGAGAGATCCAATTGCAGGTAAGCAGTTTAATATAGGGCAAATCCAGAGGGGTAAAAAGTCCAAGCAGGGTCAAACCAGAATATCCAAACAAAACATTAACGGGACACGAACACAGGGCAAGAGTTGACGGACATGTAAA
Source organism: Carassius auratus (assembly GCF_003368295.1). Taxonomy (NCBI): domain Eukaryota; kingdom Metazoa; phylum Chordata; class Actinopteri; order Cypriniformes; family Cyprinidae; genus Carassius; species Carassius auratus. The sequence continues at coordinate 935,189 of NW_020523394.1, read as the reverse complement.
ACGCAAAGACATTAAACAAGGACAAAGACAGAAACAAACCAGGTATTTATAGACAGGTGCAAATGATTAAAGTGGAAACAGCTGAAAACAATGAACAGTGACGATAAGGGGAAGTGAGACCTCTAGTGGACACCCAGTGAGACACAGACCAGACACACTGTGACATAACCCCCCCCTCTAAGGAGCAGCTACCAGATGCTCCTCAGACACCCCAAACAGAACAAAAAAGGACCAGGAGGGAGGAGGACCGGAGGAGGTTCAGGGGGAGGAAAGGAGGGCCAGACAAACTAAGGGGAACAGACAGAAACATAACAGAACTCAAATACACAAAACAAAAGTCCATAAAGGTCATGTTGAGGCGCCCACCAGGGCGGAGCAGAGGACCACCGCAGCCGTGTGGTCAAGGCCAGAGCCCTCCAGGGCGGAGCGGAAGACCACCACATCCGCGTGGTCACCGCCAGAGTCCCCCAGGTCGAAGCAGACGACCACCACGTCCTCGTGGTCAACGTCAAAGTCCCCCAGGGCGAAGCAGATGACCACCACGTCCTCGTGGTCGACTTGACTTGGCTCTGGAGGGTAATCAGTGACTGGCCCTGGCTCTGGAGGGTCATCGGTGACTGGCCCTGGCTCAGGAAGGTCCACAAACACCTGACTCGACTCTGGAGGGTCCACTGGCACCCGACTCGACTTCAGAGGGTCCGCCGGAACCTGACTCGACTCCTGAGAGTCCACGGGAACATGACTAAACTCCGGAGAGTCCACCGGCTTCGGGCACTGTCTCTGGAACGGTCTCGGGCACCGCCTCGGGCAAGGCATCGGGAGCGACCTCGGACACTGCATCGGGAATGGCCTCAGGCACCGCCTCGGTAACGGCCTCGGGAGCGGTCTCGGGCACCGCATCGGGAACGGCCTCGGGCACCGCCTCGACCTCCGGAACAGCATCGGGCACCGCCTCGGCATCGGGCACCACCTCGGTCTCTGGAACAGCATCGGCCACCGCCTCGGCATCGAGCACCACTTCGGCCTTCGGAATAGCGTCGGTCACCGTCTCGGCCTCCAGAACAGCATCGGGCACCACCTCGACCTCTGGAACAGCATTGGGTACCGCCTCGGCATCGGGCACCACCTCGGCCTCCGGAACAGCATTGGGCACCACCTCGGCCTCAGGAACAGCCTCGGGCACCGCATCGGCATCGGACACCACCTCGGTCACCGGAACAGCATCGGGCACCACTTCGGTTACGGCAGCGGTCCGCTCGGGAATGTCCTCCTGGACGGCAGCGGCCCGCTCGGGAACGTCCTCCTGGACGGCAGCGGCCCGCTCGGGAACGTCCTCCTGGCCTTGAGGAACGGTAGGCACCCGTCTCCTCGTCCTCCGTCCTCTATGACGGCGAGTCGGTGGCACCTGGACTGATGACTCAGTCGTTGAGTCGGCCATCTTGTGCTGTGGCACTGGGCTGGTGGCCATCTTGTGCTGTGGGGCTGGGCTGGCGGCCATCTTGTGCTGTGGCGCTGGGCTGGCGGTCCTTTTGTGCTGTGGCGCTGGGCTGGCGGCCATCTTGTGCTGAGGCGCTGGGCTGGCGGCCATCTTGTGCTGTGGCGCTGGGTTGGCGGCCATCCTGTGCTGAGGCACTGGCTTAGCAGCCATGACGTGAAGCATCTTGGGAACTTCTAGGATCCTTGATAGCATCTCGAAGTAGCCGAGAAGGGTGTCAGCGGCCATCTCGGGCGTTGGTGCTGAGCTGACAGCCATCTTGCCCTGTGGGGTGAGGCTGGCTTCCATCTGGCCTCGTGGTGCGGGGTTGGTGGTTATGCACCGCAGCGGCGTTGGGTCGGCGGCCATCTTATGCTGTGCTTCCTCTCGCCCACCTCCTCCTCGACGACCTCCCCTGGTCCCGAGAAACACGACCAGGCGGGTTCCTTCAAAGCGACCGCCTCTCTCCCGCTCGATGGCTGGGGAAGAAGCGTGAAACGACATACCGCTGGATCTCGTTGTGGACGGAGTCCTTCTGTCACGTGAGGCGACACAGAAAACAAGGAGAGATCCTATTGCAGGTAAGCAGTTTAATATAGGGCAAATCCAGAGGGGTAAAAAGTCCAAGCAGGGTCAAAACCAGAATATCCAAACAAAACGGGACACAGACACAGGGCAAGGCAAAGCAAGACAAGGGCAAGAGTTGACGGACATGTAAAACACAAAGACATTAAACAAGGACTACGTGACAAAGACAGAAACAAACCAGGTATTTATAGACAGGTGCAAATGATTAAAGTGGAAACAGCTGAAAACAATGAACAGTGACGATAAGGGGAAGTGAGACCTCTAGTGGACACCCAGTGAGACACAGACCAGACACACTGTGACAATTATATACATTATAATATATATATATATATATATATATATATATATATATATATATATATATATATATATATATATACACACACACACACACACACACACACACATTAAACATATTTAAATAGCATTTTTTCAGCTTAATATTTACAGATAGTCAATATCATGATTTGATTTAAGTGTAGGCTAATGACCTTCCTTTGATTAATTCATCAACATTTTGACAAATTGCATGACATTACGCGTTATACAGAAAGTCGAGACTCCACCTCCGAGGATTCCAACGTGTTGCCAGATGTTGAAGAACCTCATTCAGTGTCTGGAATGAGACGTGTCCGTGACGTTGCTTTGATAAGGTAGACTTTGGAAAAAACACATTGTGAAACAGGTGCGGTTTCTCCATTAGGGCCATTGCGTTTCACATTCAACCACAGTGTCACTAAAATAGTCCAATCAGTGTCGAGTCACGTTTGGTGTAGTACCGCCCCTTTTGGGTTGATTTCAGGAAAATTTGGAAAAGCACACCCTGACTTCAGTCTTCATTTGCTGCCAAATTGTGTTAATACGCATATTGAAATGAAACATAAGGAGATTGATAAGAAAAAAGAGATTGATTGTTAGAGTCAGTTTATTTATTTTTTTTATACGATAATAGTTCAGTTTCTTTAACTAGTCTTTAATTCATCAGTTGAATGGTTGACTTATCCTCATTGATCATGCAAATATTTGCCCCGAGAGAATTGGCATAGTTCCGAAATTATACATTATGCCATTTTTTTCATTATTGATCGTATATCGTACAGAGGTCAAAATTATCGGACAAAGTCTGCAACACTGCTCTGGACTAAAGTTCAGCAGTTAGGCCAAATATTTACAGACAGCAGTGTGAATGACCCAGTGATCTGAATAATAGGAGTTCTGTAAATGTGGTATTACTTTTGCTCTTTTCCCAGCATGACACATCAGTTTCCAGCTCTCTCTACGGAGCAGAAGAAGGAGCTTTCCACAATTGCCCAGCGCATTGTGGCTACTGGAAAAGGCATTCTGGCTGCAGATGAGTCCACAGGTGACAAAGTTTGATGTTTTGCATGGGATAGAGTAACAGCTCTATGTTATATATTATGATAGAATATGAATATGAATTGCTGAATAGGTACAATAATAGTTTCATTGCATTTCCTCTATCAGCTTTATGGTTGTAATAATAATAATTAATTGTATTTTTGAAGATGTCATGGTAAGCTTGCGTTCGAGATGTTGTGTGTGTTTCATATTCTAGGCACCATGGCAAAGCGTTTTCAGAAGATAAACGTGGAGAACACTGAAGAGAACCGCCGCAGCTTTCGTGACATCTTATTCTCTGTAGACAATTCAGTCTCTGAATATATTGGTGGTGTCATCTTTTTCCATGAAACACTGTACCAGAAATCCCACCAGGGAGTTCTGTTTCCAAAAGTCATCAAGGACAAGGGCATCGTAGTTGGTATCAAGGTGAGATTTCGGCGCTCTGTTTTCTCGAGCATACCGTGCACGTGTTTATGCATTTCTATGCTTGCTATAGACCTAGAAGACCAAAGGACGGGAAGAAGTCTTCTCTCTCCTTTTCTGTGTACATACACAAGGTCATCTCATTAGTTTTGAATGCAGTGTTATAAATAAAAGTATTAATTGTGCTTTTATGCCTAAAGGTGGACAAAGGCACAGCAGGACTGGCTGGTACCGATGGAGAGACAACCACACAGGGTACAATTTTACTAAAATACATATTTAACATGACAGTAATCTATCCTGATTTGTATCCATTTTAAAGGAAGCAATTTTTGTTTGATCCGTTTCACTCAGGACTGGACGGTCTGTCTGAACGCTGTGCCCAGTATAAGAAGGATGGATGTGACTTTGCCAAATGGCGTTGTGTGCTTAAAATCTCTGACAGCTGCCCCTCTGCTCTCTCAATTGCTGAAAACGCCAATGTTCTTGCCAGATATGCCAGCATTTGCCAACAGGTATGTCTAAAATGATGTGCTTAGTTCATGGAAGCCTATTAATTGTTCATAACTCTTAATAAGTTCATAACTCTAAACAACTGATAGCATGTCAGTAATTTGTTTAAGATTCTTTACAAATGGTCTATAAGATGCTTTTTTCTCATTATCTCGTCCTCGTTCCTGTAGAATGGCCTAGTGCCTATTGTAGAGCCTGAGATCCTCCCAGACGGAGACCATGATCTGCAACGGTGCCAGTATGCCACTGAGAAGGTAAACTTCCTCCCAGATCAACAAGCCGAGCAAAGCCAAATTATCAGTCGAAAATAATTCCAATCGAATTGCATCCAAAGGTCCTGGCGGCTGTGTACAAGGCTCTCTCGGACCACCATGTGTATCTGGAGGGAACTCTGCTCAAGCCAAACATGGTCACCGCTGGACACTCCTGTACCAAGAAGTACACCCCTCAGGAGGTTGCCATGGCAACAGTGACTGCGCTCAGACGCACAGTGCCAGCTGCTGTCCCGGGTGAGACAGTCCTCCACTGGTCCTTTAGAGGATGGTGTCCAGTTAAATGCTCTTCAAACGTTCAACATCTCTCTTCTGATTCTCAGGCATCTGCTTCCTCTCTGGTGGTCAAAGTGAGGAGGAGGCCTCTGTGAATCTGAACGCCATGAATCAGCTTCCTCTGCACAGACCCTGGAAGCTGAGCTTCTCTTATGGCCGTGCTCTGCAGGCCTCGGCTCTCGCTGCATGGAAGGGACAAGCAGCAAACAAGAAGGCTGCACAGGATGCCTTTGTCACACGTGCCAAGGTAATCAATAGAAATGTGATTTAAATTTAAAATACTGCATGTGTGCAGTCATCACTTTTCAAAGTGTATCTTTTCAAAATTTTTAAATTATATTGTGCTTTATTATACTGTCAGTTTATTAGCATACCATATTAATCAAAGCTACATATATTGATGATTTTTATTTTTTTTCCCTTCAGATCAATAGTCTTGCATCAAAAGGTGAATACAAACCCTCGGGTCAGGCTGACCAAGCATCTAGACAGTCCCTTTTTACTGCCAGCTATGTCTACTGAGATCAACTACAAACGACAGCAACTTGTTCTGGACAGTACAGAATTTACATACAAAGGATATTCAATATGACATGTTGATGTGTACAAATTAATGTCATACAGTTCTAACGAAAAATGGCTCAACTTAAATGTTAAAATGGTAACCAAAATTAATTTCAGTTGTCATGCATATGAATCATTGTATGCTTTTCATTTTGAAATAAATGATAAAATGCCCACTTCTTTGAGTTTGTTTCTTTGTGTAAACATTAGGTGTAGAGTTGAGTTTTGTCAACAATTTTGTAGTGCTTCTTTTTACTTAGAATTAACTTGTCAAGGTATAAAACTCAAAAGTAATATGCTTTAGTGTCTGATATCAGCTGGTCAGTCTGACTTCCTGCGAAGTCACAGCAAAAGAGCTGAAGGGGTGAGTTACAAAGAGGAAGACTGGTGGAAGAGCACCAAAATGTCATGCAGGTTTTTCTGTCATGCTTCATCTGCTGCTGTCCTTCCCCACATATTCCTATTCTGATAGAGAAAAGACATACAGGTACATCTCACAAAATTAGACAAAGTTCTATATTTTTTGTAATTTACTTCAAAAAAGCAAACTTTCTTGTATTCTAGATTCATTACACACAAAGTTTATTTTTATTTTTATTCTGATGGTTATGACTTACAGCTTAGGGAAATAAAAAATTCAGTATCTCAAGAAAATAGAATATTTTCTCAAAGATCAATCAAAAAAAAAAAAAAAAGATTTAACTATGAAACAGAAATGTTCAAAATCTCAAAAGAAGGTGTATTGTTTGTCTTCTCTTCATTGTTTGTCAGATGTTACTCATCTTCCTCTTCACAATATCCCATAGATTCTCTGGTTCATTTCAGTTGAGTTGGCTGGCCAATCAAGCACAGCAATATCATGGTCATCAAACCATGTGGAAGTGGTTTTGGCACTGTGGACAGGTGCTAAAGTCCTGCTGCAAAATTAAATCAGCATCTCCATAAAGCTTGTCAGCAGATGGAAGCATAATAAAGTGCTCCAAAATGTCCTGGTAGATGGCTGCATGGACTTTGGACTTGATATAAACACAATTGAGCAACACCAGCAGATGCCACGGCTCCCCAAATCCTCACTGACTTCAGAAACTTCACACTGGACTTAGGATTCTGTGTCTGTCCAGTTTTCCTCCAAACTTCATACCCTGATTTCCAAATTAAAGCTAAATTTACTTTCATCTAAAAAGAGGACTTTGTAGCACTGAGCAACAGCCCAGTTGTTCTTCTCCTTACCTCAGGTGAAATGCTTCTGAAGTTTTTCTGGTTCAGGAGTGGCTTGGTTCTAGGAATGTGATGGCTGTAGCTCTTTTCCTGAAGACGTCTGAGTGTGGTGACTCTTGATGCGCTGACTCTGGCTTCAGTCCACTCCTTGTGAAGCTCTCCCAAGTTCTTGAATCTGCTTTTCCTGACAATCTTCTCAAGGCTGTGGTGATCCCTGTTGATTGTGCACCTTTTCCCACCACACTTTCTCTTTCCAGTCAACTTTCTATGAATGTATATTGATACAGCACTCTGTGAACAGCCAGACCTTTCAGCAATGACCTACTGTGGGTTACCATCATTGTGGAGGGTGTTGATGATTGTCTTTTGGACAACTGTCAAGTCAGTGGTCTTTCCCATAATTGTGGTTGCATGTTCTAAACTAGCCCAAGAGGTACCCAGTACAAACAAAAAAAGACCTTTTCCATGATATTCAAATTTTTTTAGATGCAATTAATCAGGGGTGCTTTTCCCAAAAACAACTATGGTCACTTTGTTCCTTTGTTATCAACAGAGTTCAATAGTTGGTTAACAATGCTTTTGGGAAACGCATCCCAGAACAGTAAAAAGCAAAATATGTTTTCATAATGAGCAATGTTAACAAAAGTCAACTTATACCTCTGGGGTGGCACCATATTCAAGAAGTCTGGACACTAAGTTCTTGTCCCTCTTCTTCGCTGCTACATGTAAAGCGGTCTGTCCATTATAATCACCTTGGTTCATGTTTCCACCTGCTAAATACCATGCATGAAAAAGCTGACAGTCTTTCACGAGTTCACATCTACGTATATTAATACAATAAGGTTATGCGTATTTGGCGTGCTGTCCGGGTGGAGGGCTCCGAGCTCGGGATGTGGCCCGAACCCAGAGTACTCCCCCCGGTTGTGGTAAGAGTAGATGGATCTATAAGTGCTCACAGAGCTCTGTGTCCAAGCACATTAATAGAGAGGCGAAGGGAAGGAAAAGATGTGGTAGAGAAAAAGTGTCCAAGCAATAGGGATAACTGCACCCTGGAGAGGATTGTGAAACAAAACTCATTCAAAAATGTGGGGGAGATTCACAAAGAGTGGACTGCAGCTGGAGTCAGTGCTTCAAGAACCACTACACACAGACGTACGCAAGACATGGGTTTCAACTGTTGCATTCCTGGTGTCAAGCCACTCTTGAACAAGAGACAGCGTCAGAAGCGTCTCTCTTCAAAAATGACTGGTCTGCTGCTGAGTGGTCCAAAGTTATGTTCTATGATGAAAGTAAATTGTGCATTTTGTGAAATCAGGGTCCCAGAGTCTGGAGGAAGAGAGGAGAGGCACAAAATGCAGGTTGCTTGAGGTCCAGTGTAAAGTTTCCTCAGTCAGTGATGGTTTGGGGTGCCATGTCATCTGCTGGTGTTGGTCCACTGTGTTTTCTGAGGTTAAAGGTCAACACAGCCGTATACCAGGAAGTTTTAGAGCACTTCAGCCTTCCGGGTGCTGATCAACTTTATGGAGATGAAGATTTTATTCTCCAACAGGACTTGGCACCTGCACACAGTGCCAAAGCTACCAGTACCTGGTTTAAGAAGATTGGTATCCCTGTTCTTAATTTGCCAGTAAACTCGCCTGACCTTAACACCGTAGAAAATCAATTTTTGTTTTGTGAAGAGGAAGATAAGAAATACCATAACCAACAATACAGAAGAGCTGAAGGCCACTATCAGAGCAACCTGGGCTCATAACACCTGAGCAGTGCCACAGACTGATCGACTCCATGCCACGCCGCATTACTGCAGTAATTCAGGCAAAAGGATTCCTAACTAATTATTGAGTGCTGTGAATGCTCATACTTTTCATGTTCATACTTTTTAGTTGGCCAAGATTTCTAAAAATCCTTTCTTTGTATTGGTCTTAAGTTATATTCAAATTTTATGAGATACTGAATTTGGGATTTTCCTTAGTTGTCAGTTATAATCATCAAAATTAAAAGAAATAAACTTTTGAAACATATCAGTGTGTGTGTAATGAATGAATATAATATAAAAGTTTCACTTTTTGAATGGAATTAGCGAAGTAAATCAACTTTTTTTATTATATTCTAATTATATGACCAGCACCTATATATATTCAAATACTTAAATTTGCTTAAAATCACTTGTTTTTTTATAGCAAGATGAATAGGTGTTCAACCAAAGCAGTTTGTCAATTGGCATGTTGCACCAATAGACAGTATATACTTAAACATATCAATTCTATAATTTCACAAGCTCTCTGCATGACAGTGATGCCATCATAATTAAGCACTTATATCCATCTGAAGAAAACATGAGGTATTTAAAGCATGGATTAGGAATGATTTAACTGGCCACATGAAAGAGTAGAAAAATAGTCAAATGCATTCTACATTTATATGCATGATCATTCATACCATGACAAGGGTTAGGGTCGCCATTATTCAAATACATTAGTTAAATTGGACTAGTTATACCTACAAAACCACAAAGCTCCTAATTTAGAATATACACATTACTACTTCTAATAATAAGTAATAGCAGTGCTTCACTTTCAACTAAATGTAAATTTCTAAGAAATATTAGTTTTTCTCCCTTGGCAGTAAAAGCGGGTTTTTAAGGCAATGACAATCCATAATCAAAACAATCTTTATTGGCAATTGGACATGAACAAACCATCTATCCTACCAAAATACACATGCATGCGCAGTTTCTAAGCAAGTCTTTCCACAATTACAGTTAAACACATAACTTGGAGAATAATTTCCATCAGGAACAGATGTTGGTGTACTTTAAAGTGAACGTAAAAGACCAGAGGGCCTTCCAAAGATCCCACTCATTGGTTACCAGCTGTTGATCCTGTGAAACCTGAGACTTTCTAGGGATGTGTGCAAGGGGGAACATCTTCAAAACGTACACTTAACAAGTTCCTGCTTTAAAAATTGTGCTCAAAACGAGTCTATACACTTGACTTACAATGAATTTGCAAATTCTAATAATGTAAGACTCATGTAAAACTAGCCTATATTTATGAAAAGATTCATATGAATCCAGTTCGCAGCAGAAGGATACTCACACAAGACATTTACATCACAAAATGGGGACATCAAGGCTGGATAATAACAAATTCTAACGTTGGAGGACAAAAAAACTAAACTCTAGTCCATGTTATAAAAGTGTGCGAGATTTGAATCTACCCTGAGATCCAAAACCACAAAAACTGCTTTAGGTTTGCCACTGAAACCTTTAGTCACAAAACAGCACTAAATGCAGCATGAAGTTATTAATTACAACACATGATATTGGTTGATATAACAACATACCATTAGTTTAAGAAAAAAACCTTTAGTCACAAAACAGCACTAAATGCAGCATGAAGTTATTAATTACAACACATGATATTGGTTGATATAACAACATACCATTAGTTTAAGAAAAAAAAAAAAAAAAAGATTCCTCAAAATTTAGGCATTTCCATCAAAATTCTATCTTGCATACTTGTCCTAAAAGGACTTTGGTCATACACAGGATGTTTTATTTGATGAATGATGAAATAAAAGTCCATAAGTCAGTATAGTATTTACTGTTAAAGTGTAAACTAATGTGATTTTTGACACCAAAGAACACCGCCATGTCTTTCTAAGTCTGTACATCCACAGAAATGGGATAAAGAGCAGTATTGCTATTAATGCTACAACTTTTTTTTTTACACGTTGCCTCAAACTGAGGATGTCAGTCGAAAAAATATCACATTAACATAAATGCAAGTTGTCGCAGATTTCACAGGTGCAAAAGCAAGGCATCAGAGAGAGTTCTCTACAACTACCTACTCACAACCCATCTAAAAATAATAACCTAAATGGGTGCCCTTGTTAAAAAAACAACAACAACAATGAATAATTCATTTTGTTAACACACTACAAGGCAGAAGCTCTTTTGAGACTGATACGGAGTCCTGTTGGTTCGTTTTACACTACTGGAAATCAACCAATTAATGCCAAGCAATCAACTCTTTTAAAAACACCAACAAAAAAATCCCTCGTCACAACAGTTCGTTTGGTGCAGGATGAGTCCATTGTTATTTTGAACCATCGGTTCAGTGAAGGTCTTGCAGGCACGCTGGGGGCGAGGACATACTGTCAATGAGATTCACTTGCATGGAACAAGGGCTGAAGGATTGATGCCCTTTGACAGAGATGGTGTCGCCCAGCCTACAAAGGCGCCGCAACTTAACGTCCCAAAACTAATGTGGAGCTCCCATCACATGATGTAAACCTTCTCAGCCTGGGAAAAGTTGAAAACCTCTTTGGTCCTGGGGCAAACCACCTTGTCATCTTGACGAATAGACAAGAGAGACTGAAAAGCAGAGGCAAGGGAGCATTAATCACTATATTTAAAAGAATTCCAAATGGCATACTCTGGTAGTATATATATACCGAAGAGCAGAACACAAAACTAGCTTCAAAACTCACATTGTATCCATAAACATAGCCATTAGGCAGCATCATGGGTGGGTTGTTCTCATTCATGACCTCGCCAGAGATTTTGCACACCAGCCTTGAGTTTGCACAGTGGGCCATGGGAAGATGTTGAGCCAATTTGTTCAGCGACTTACTGCAGACAGGACAGTCTGGGTTTTTGGAAGTGCCATCTTCTTTATAACACTGCCTGTAAACTTGGAATTAAGGTCAACGATAATTCACCAACTTGATTTAGGGGCCTTTTACAGCCAATTAAAATAATGACCCCTACTTCTATTACCACTGTATGTTGAAAACACCCAATATTACTCAAAATCCTGAGTTCAATTAATGATCTGCTGGACGTGCAAACTGAAAAGCCTTCGGATGGTGAACGTTTTTCTGCAGAGAGGATACGGGGTTTTGATGGCAGACAGCCCTGCCTGCAGGGTAATGGTGAACACGGAGTTGTTCCCCAGCTGGTGTAATCTGTAGTTGTCATATCTGAACTGCTGGATCAGCATTTTCCAGCGAGCTGGATCCAAAAGATCCTGCGCGGAAAGATAAGAAATGTTACGCACCACTAAACTTGTACCTGCTGTGACAGGATATTCAAAAACAATTAATGATCAATATCAAAACAATTCCCTGGAGTGGCAAGTACATTTCAGAAAATATCGAAACAGAAATGTAATTTACCTTATACGGTGAAATGTGTGTATCTGAGGGAAATGCCAGCATGCCCATCACTTGCCGTACCTCGTCCAACTGCCCTCCTTCTGCTTGGCTGAAGTGTTTGCGTGCATGTCTACAAGACATTCATTTTGATTTAATAACACCAACTATGATTTGTTTAACAATAAATTCAAGTAATCTAGAGAAACTTGGAATTGCAGTCATGTCATGTCAAGCAATGAAGAAAAAAACTAAACCATCTCATACCTTACTGCGTCCATCCGTTTGTTTTGTCGAATGAGTTCAATAAATTCCTGGATCCTTAAACTAAACTCCAAACAGCTCTGGAAGCAGGGGCATATTTCAACAAGCTGAATAAACTTTACCTTTAAACCTGCATCATTTTCAGGCAACATGACAAAATGAAATGTAAGCCAATGAAAACATGGACTAAAAGGAATATAACCACAAACTAGGGCTGCACAATTAATCAAATGTAATTAATCGCTATTGTCATGCACATTTAGTCAGTAAAGCTGGTATTGTGATTAGCAGTAATCTAATCTCCATCACCTGCTGTCAGATGGATCAGCATTTACCACACAGAGCCGTAGTTCTCTGACAAGCTATGCAAAATCGCGTTCAAATTCGCAGACGATATAACCGTAGGATTATGAAATCGACAAGATCGTTTGCGATAATGACAGCTGTTTGCGTATCTTTTCAGTGAACTATGGTTCTGTGTAGTAAATGCTACTCCATCTGAAAATACCACATTTAAGATGTTTTTACTCCAAATTCACTTCATAACGTCAGTCGAGTGTTTAAAATAAATCCTTCAGTGAGATGATGTGGCTTCTTAAACAGAATAATTAACGCTCTCCAAAGTGGATACATCTGAAAACGTTGTTTTCGCATTGTAGTGTGGACTGTGAAAACGGAGGCTTTTGAAAACAATGTCGCAAGTTTAGTCATGTGATGCATAATATACCAATAGATATCCGTGTTTATACTGGTATTGTGCACGTTATGTGCTATGCACTTTCACACTATTGCTATAGATGCGTTACTTTGTACACTATTCATATCACAGTCCTGCAAAGGTGAAAGCAAATTTACTGCGATCACTATTAGCGGCAAAACATGAGGGCAGTTGCGTTAAAGATCAAGACATAAAATCATGAGTGTGCATGACCTGGTCAGTGAATGGTGAGTTCTTTTCGTAAATAAAATTTCTTGTCAGAAAAACTGCATGAAAACGTCTCATGTCTGTTCCATGTGTATAAGCTACAGTGAGCATTTGAGGCTTTGTGCATGCACCGAACGCAAATGTAAAGTTTTCTGATGTTTCTGTGTGGATGAGAACCTTTTGGAAAATGCTTGAAAACGCTAGTGGATGGAGAGCGTTTTAAAATGAAAACGCAATTTCCAAATGTATCTAGATTCATCTAGACGACGTTGAATCAATTAAAGCAGTTAAATCTTCTGTATATTCGGCTGCAGCGATAGCCATTTCCTGTGAGTAATGCGAGAGCATCCTTTAGCCTTTGGATGGACCTTTACTACTGATCAAAAAATCACAGTGTACATCACTGAAAGATACTCATGACAATCGCAGATTCTGCCTAATCGTGATTTAATTTAGATTAATTGTGCAGCCCTCCCACAAACTTATTGCGACTCCATAATGACAGTTAAAACACAAGTACATATTTGAAAACCTGCCACTTACTTTCATTTTCCGTAAGCGAGACTTGTTATCGTGGCACCAAGCCAGACAGGTAGCCGTTTCCTGGCGTTCGAGAGATTCTTCAACTTCTTTTGCAGTAAGAAACATTTCAATGTTGACCAAATCCTACAAAAACAAAACATAATGAGAAACAGAGCAAGCATCTTACCCACTGCACAGGAAAAGTAAGGACGAACCTCAATCCCGCTTTGTCTGGCTAGCTTGACTGCAGTGTTGTAATAGCCACAGCGTAGTAAGTGCTCCACCATCATGCGGTCCATCCGCTTCTTCTTCCAAACGTTGACGCTGGCTGGCTGGTCACTGCTGTGTTCCTTCAGGTGCTCTATGCGCCGCTTACATAACTTGGCGCTCTCATCTTCTGCTTGGATAGACTCAGCTGCCTATGAGATACCAAACCATTTCACTCTTTAGTGCAAATGGTACAAATGTAGCAGATCTGAATGTATTCTACATGATGCCTCAGCATACCTTTCTCTTGAGGGCGCTGAGCTTCTCAACCACCCCATCCAGGAGAGAGACTACAGTATCCACCACTGGAAAGCTACTGAGCGTTTTCTCCAGCTCCGCCACCACCATCGTCACGTGACTGGTCTCCCGGTCTATATTCTTTTGAGCAGCTCGGAAGCGCTTGTTCAAGGTTTCATAAGGAACCTGTGAGTAAATACCAAAATGAAGAAAGTAGTTGAAGAGCCACTATTTCAATCTCATTCTAACACTCAATCCGTTTACGGTTACGCCATTGTATTCTACTGCATTCTATTCAATAGTAAATTGATTATAATGTACGTGTAGTATTTCTTACAATTACTATTATTTTTGTGTCTATATACTCTGTTTGACATATTGTCCTTATTCATGTCTTCTGACAAAGCCATTTAAATGTTCAGTGAACCTTCTTTAACCAATAAGCAAATATTCTTAAAAAAACAACAACTCAATTTTGACAAATTCCCCAATTTTTATCTTCCAAATGGCATCAGTAAATAACGTATGACATTTGTAAAGTAAGTATTTAGTTACAGATCTCTAATAATGGCACACTGTGCTCTTTCAGCTGTCCATTTAAGATAAAAGGTCATAGTTGGACATGGTCATTAGGCCCGGAGGAGCGTCTGTGGAAGAGGTGCATAAACCTTCAATCTTCTCTCTCAGCATCCAGCAGTTTATTTTGACCAGGCCATCTGTCACCTTGCAACCAGGGCAGATAAGTAGTATCAACATTTGCAAAGCTCTATTCATGTCCAGATGTTTTGGAGTAGATAAACCCCCTACATCAGTCAATGCTATTATTGCAGCTTCAACCTGTGTGGGATTACAAATTGCAACCTAATTTGGCAGAGATGTGAAATGTCCTCAATGTGAGCCAGAACATATGCAAATGACTGAAAAAAACACTGATGCATAAACAATTAGACAACTAAGCCAAACAAAATAATACTGTATCAGAATTTTAATACCAATTATAAGATATTGATTTCTTTCATTATTAAGCAATAGAGGATAAACTATCATTCACCCATGCCTATTCACATAACTTAAACTTATATATATAAATTATATATAGCTTTAAAGTTGTATACTGTTTGCTTGTATGAATAAATGTAAGTTTAAATGATTTATGACCCTCTAAAACATTTCAAAACCCAGTGCCTTACATATTTTTTTTTTCCATAAAAGATTTTGCATAAAAGGATATAGTGACTAGTTTATATGGTTAGATCATGATCAAATTGCAACCTAATTTGGCAGAGATGTGAAATGTCCTCAATGTGAGCCAGAACATATGCAAATGACTGAAAAAAACACTGATGCATAAACAATTAGACAACTAAGCCAAACAAAATAATACTGTATCAGAATTTTAATACCAACTATAAGATATTGATTTCTTTCATTATTAAGCAATAGAGGATAAACTATCATTCACCCATGCCTATTCACATAACTTAAACTTATATATATATATATATAAATTATATATAGCTTTAAAGTTGTATTCTGTTTGCTTGTATGAATAAATGTAAGTTTTAATGATTTATGACCCTTTAAAACATTTCAAAACCCAGTGCCTTACATGATTTTTTTTTTCCATAAAAGATTTTGCATAAAAGGATATAGTGACTAGTTTATATGGTTAGATCATGATGCAATGATCAAGAAGGAACTGGAAATCATTCCCAATGCTGCAAGACAAGCTCGGATGCAACATGCCCTTGACACAGCAGTGAAGCCCATATATTATTGACATTCAGTGTGCGTGCACATAAACAGGCGTCATTTCACAGGGGATGCATGAGCTAATCAGGTTACAAAGAATTCAGATCATCATCACACAGCAAAACCAATCGATTCACGTGAGGATTCATCCAGATCGACGCTATCAATCGGGAAAAATCCGTGACGCAGAGAACAAAGGTGCTGTGTGCCAACCATTAAATAATAAGCCCCTCATCTGAGCTAGAAACAGTTGCCACTGATCAACACATAATGATGCAACATGATCCTAATATGATGCATAATTCACATACATACCTAGCTGTGGTCACCACCACTGAGAATGGTTATTACTCCAGCATTGATCTAGACACCCGTCTGGATCCTAGCTTCAGAAAATAATTCGAAATCAAGCGTCTATACGCGACTGACCAGTACTCGATTATAAAGTAGCTATAAATCCGACACGATTCTTGTCACTATCCGCCTCGTGAATGATTATCGTCGATCTCTGGTTACACTAGTGGACAAACCTGTGGTGGGATCACACAGCGCCTAATAAACCTGTGGTGGGATCAAATAAAACCAGACTGTCGGAACGCGAGGGTGACACGCATCAGACTGATATTATTCGACTAATTGCTCTTGTTTACAGATCCGTCGATATATGAAGCTACAGATGATAACTCTGATCGACAGTTTGCGAGCACCTCGGTAAAAACTGTTTGTGTTGGACTTGTTTTGCTAAGTTATCTAGCCCTATAGCTAACCAGTTAACTGTCTAAATGCAGTCCCATACTTTTCATCTGATCGATCGTTGCCGTCAGATGATCTGTTATGACGGTTATATTAAACCGACTGAATCTGTTCAACTGCATGTTTGGAGTATGGTGAGGAAAGGCTTGACAGACCTTTAAAGTTGGGTATTCTTGCACCTTTAGGGCCATAGAGAGTTGAGCTGCTGTCTCGTGCACCGCCATCTTGCTTTGGGGAAGCCGTGGAGCGTTTGTGTGTGTTGTTCTCGGTTCGGTCTTGACGCGGCAGTGAGGCTGGGCTGCTCATTACTGCCCCCTAGTGCGACGGACGGTACGGTCCTCAACCCTCACAGAGCTAGACGGTCTGTTTCTGCTTGAATATTGACGATATAGTCAAAAGGTTTTGTTTTGAACAGTAAGATTTAATGTTGTAAAGAGTAGGCAAGCTTTGTGGCATACTATTACGTCATTTTGTTGCGTTTTTAATGGACTGCTTTGTATCACAGTTACACTCTAAACTGGCCTGTCAGTAATCTTGTCACAGCTAACATCCTTCACATTTAATTTCATTTATATTCCTCCCATATCAGAGAGAAAATAAGCATCTTGTTGATCTATGAGCTGTGGGTCTTAATGCAGAGAACTCTGCTAATATTTTATGCGTAATGATTCATTTAACTTAACGAACAAATGGATGTTTTAAAAGTTTACATTGTAGTAGCAGATGAGATATAACATGGATAATATTAAATTATTATTATTATTATTATTACCTCATTAACTCAAACTCCTTTATCTAAACCTCTCTACTTAACTGCTAGTCACTCGCATTAACCATGTTTTTTTAATGCTTTTTTGTAGTTCTCAACCGAATCATTCTTCAAAGCACAGTGGATTGTGGGTAATATTAGCCATTAGCATGTGCTCGGATCCACACTTCAAAAATCTACCTAGTAGAACATCAGACTTTTGGCATACTCTTTTTAACATGTTTTGTTACACACTAACGTTAGATAAGTACATCATTATTCTGTTTCCAGAGGACAAGGTAAATAGAATCCCCAAAATAGCTTTAAAAGTTTAAGGATTTCTTTTATCGTTAGTGAGGCATTTGCAGAAATCTGGTCATGCATTTAATATATGATCCCTGATCTTGCTATTGAATCTGTCTGTAACTTTATTATCATTAAGGATTGAGAATTAATATATACAAATCGGATTGGACTTTAATTGCATTAATGAAAGCCTAAACTGCAGCTCATTAACACATGACCTGTATGGTATTCCTAAATAGTTACACGCTACATTTATTTGAATAAATTCATAAAAACAGAATTTTTTTCAGAAATACTGTTTGGATGTGCAATAAAATAAAAATACCCGTGTTTTTCTTGCAATCTGAAGTGTAACTTAGTTAACTAATAACGTTTGTGGACTTTTAATTCAACATCAGGTAAAAATGATACAAAATACGAAAGTGTGTGAATAAGTCTATTTGTCATATATCATTCTATAAGTTCAGTGGTGTGACTTTTTTTTATTATTATTCAAATATTCTGTATTAATGAGGTCATTATAATGTCATGAATAATAATAATAGAATAGTTAGAGAATCCAGCACGTCACATCAGTTGGGCCTTATGAAATCCGTTTTATTTTTTCCAAATTCCGTTTTTTTCTGTTTTCATTTTTCTGGATTACATTTTTTTTTTCTGTTTTCATTTTTCTCAACTCCCTTTTAATGGTTAAATTCATTTTTATTAATCAAGACGCATGTCTAAGTAATTAAAGTCATAACACATTCATTTTCACAACAATTTATTAAAAGTTTAACAAAAATTACATGTTTAGGGCCCTATGAAATGTTTTATTTTTTCTTCACCATGTGTTTTACTGTTACCTAATTCTGTTTTTTAGCATGTCTAATTATTTAAATGCATGAAAACAACTTAATTTATTCATACATTTTCTTAAAATAGCCTTATGATTTTTTTTTCTCCCCATTTCCCATTTTTCTGGTTATCAAATTGAGGCATAAAAGTAAAACATTTATTATTTTTTTCTTTCAAAAGAAATATGAGACCATATCACATACGTGACGCATACTGTGTGCATTACTTGCCAAAACCAGCGCTCCCCTGAGGTCCTGACCAGCGCTAATGAATTCACAAAGAACGGGGCTCTTTTGCTTGAGTGCCAGTGCGTCTGACTTCTCCACTGGAGCTCCACTGTAGTAGCGGTAATGAAGTATACAGTACGTCATACAACATACAGAATATAGCCTTCAGCCTTTGGATATAATGAGAGTTAACTGACAAATGCTTTGTGAAAACTCAGCAATTCATTAAATACACGATAAAAGGCTTTAAACAGTAATTTTTGTTTATGTTAGGGTTGAGAATGCTTAGACACCTCACAACTTTATTCTTAAACAATTCTTAATCTATATATTTTTTCTTATTAATTAAAGGGTTATTCCACCCCGAAATGAGAATGTTGTCATTAATCACTTACCCCCATGTCGTTCCTAACCCGTAAAAGTTTTGTTCGTCTTCGGAACACAAAAGTCCATCTGCCATCCGTGGTTCAACCGTAACATTATGAAGCTACAAGAATAATTTTTGTACACAAAGAAAACAAAAATAATGACTTTATTCAAAAATTTGTCTCCTCTGTGTTTCTCCGCATCAACATAGCACCATTTTGGAGAATATGAGATGAATGCAAACAGCGTACGCTCTTCTGTGTCAGCTGTGGAACAAGGATACGTTTTCTACTTGTATTTACGCTTTGATTTGAATGAAAACATGCAGCGCATCCGTGCAGCGCAGCTGACACAGAAGAGCGTACACTGCCTGCGTTCAGCTCATATTCTCCAAAATGGTTAAACAGAGGAGACGAAATGTTAAATAAAGTCGTTATTTTAGTTTTCTTCATTTACAAAAAGTATTCTCGTCGCTTCATAACCTTATGGTTGTATCACTGATGGCAGATGGACTATTCTGACATTGTCTTTCATACTTTCCTGGACCTTGACAGTGTAATTTACTTGCCAGTTTATGGGATAGTCACAAGCCTCCCGGTTTTCATCCAAAATATCTTAAATTGTTTTAAAAAACAAACAAACAAAGCTTTACGGGTTTGGAACCTCATTTTGAGGTAGAGTATCACTTCAATGAGTTTGCCGACTTTGAGTCCATTTTAAAATAATTACAAAATAATAATAAATTGAATCAATTGTAGGTTAAGGCAATAGTTAACAAAAAAAAAAAAAAAACCTGAAGATTTTGGATAACCAAATAAATGGTGCTAGCCATTGACTTCCATACTACAGAAGTAAATGGCTACTGCCAACAGTTACAAATATTTTCTTTTCTAAACGTGGACAGGTTTGGAACAACTTGAGAGTGAGTGAATTATGGATATTTATATGGATATATTTTAAAATCGACTATTTATTTCTTTATTTATGGGTGAACTATATAGCTTCAGAACATACAAGACAATATAAAGTAATTGATTGGGTTGATTGACAGCAACTGTAATTGCCACAGAAAATAATTTTGAGTTTCATACAATCAAAAACAAACCTTTTCATGAAATAATCCACTTGTAGTGCACATTTCTCTAGGATAAATGTTCAAATAAAACTGTTTGGAACTATATCCGCTATGTGGTTGTATATACTGTGAAAACCAGTAGAGATTGATTTGTACAGTTTATACTGCTGTTGTGTGTGCTGTAATTAATTAATAATTAAACTACTCTACAAAAGCAGGTGGCTGCTTCCAGTGTAAACAGCTTTGTTGATTTGAAAGGGAGTGGTGTAGTATTGAGGAGCTGTGCCACACATTTCCAGAGTAATGATGATGTAATGGTTGGAGACAGTTGCCGAGCAGCTCCACGTTGCTTTCAGCAGATGAGTGGTCGCAGCATCACATCTGCACATTTATTTACAACAGCCTCCAACACCACACATTTAGTCATATTTATAATGTGTTACTGTTTTGGGGTTGACTAAAGTGTTATAATCAATTTTGTTTTTGCACTGATGCTAAAATAATCATTCAGTATTATTATGAATATCTAAAATATGAATATTTTTAACATAGTTATTGCTACGTTATGCCACTGGCTCATTTTGGGATTGAATTTCCAGTAAATAACTATCATGATAGAGTCAATGCGCCCACTCCTATCAAGCATGTTGCTTGTAAGATGAGACTATTGTGCAATAATTGCTTACTGTCCTTGTCTGTTATTTATTGCTATATATATCTAATTTCATTTCTGCTATTAAGCCTCCAAAATGTCTAGACGTTCATATCAAGGTCATTGTTGTAAAGGAATTTTTTTTACGTACTGAGGTTTGTGGTAATCAGCAGCATGTAAATGGTATAAGCTGTATCAATGTCATAACACCATTTGACAAATTGTATGTCAGCACATTTGCAGAAGATTGGATCATGATTTATGTGTTAATGCATGCTTTTGATTCGTGCATTTATCGGATGAATCAGCCGAATTTGCCTGTTCTACCACTGAAGGCAAATGACTCTTTAAGGAAACAGGCCAAAATGACCTTTGGAAATGTGAGAAAAGAGGTTTCAGATTGAATTGATTTTGAATCTACTTTTAAAATGTTTTGTCTGCTGTTCTGAACAAAGCGAGGCCCGTGTGAGCGGCCCCGAACCCTGTTCGTGCTTAATTTGTACCTTCTTATTTTTGGAGACGTCTCTGAGCCTCCCATGAGGCTGTAGGATTCAGTAATTGGTTTTCTGAGAGCTAAATAACCCAGAAGCATCACCGTCGGAGGCGTTTAATTAACTCTCCCTCAGCACGAGCGTTCATCTACAGTAAAAAAAAAAATCTTTGAATGTTACTCAATAGTTTTAATCGTTTTATTTGCACTTTTCTTTCCTTTGTAAAAGACTGACATCAAATTTGAGAAATAGATAAATTACACAGCCAGATTTCCGTCCTCTGATCTAGTTTTGCTTTCACAATTTTCCATGCTCTTTTTTCTTTCTTGCCCCCTCTAAGGAGACAAAAGATCAATTTTGTGAGAGCACAGGCTCCACCCCATTCCTCTTCAGTCTTTCTTGTAGCCACCTAGCACTCGTTTCTCTCTCTCTCTCTCTCTCTCTCTCTCTCTCTCGCTCTCCCACTCCCATAAATGCAGTGACACTTGCATTCTGTGTGTGCATGCGTGTTTGTCCAAGTGTGAGAGTCGAAATAGAAAGTGAGAGAGTGGGGGGAGAGAGAGAAAGAGAGAGAGGGAGCTAGAGAGAAAGAGAAAGACAAGGAGGGGTGGGAGTGTGAGCGCGAGCGCGTGTGTGTGCTTAAGCTAGCTACTCACAGAAAAGAAGGAATAAGAAAATTGAAGTAGCCGCCATATGCTGAGGATTTTGGTGAATGCCTTGCTGAGGAGAACCGCTTGTTTTTCCGGCGGATCCTAAGAGATGGGAAGCTCACATTTGCTGAACAAAGGCTTGCCATTAGGTAAACGTTTCCCTTTCCTTCTGCATGGGGCCACAGGTGAAAGTCTTGTACGGATATCTGCAGATATTTGAGCGTTCGTTCGGCTGTCGTACAGTGTTCTGGCTTCCCCTCCCCCTCTTCCTTTCCTCCTCCCCTCTTCCTCTGCTCCTC
Organism: Carassius auratus; assembly: GCF_003368295.1. Classification (NCBI taxonomy): domain Eukaryota; kingdom Metazoa; phylum Chordata; class Actinopteri; order Cypriniformes; family Cyprinidae; genus Carassius; species Carassius auratus. The sequence continues at coordinate 912,968 of NW_020523394.1, read as the reverse complement.
TTTTCCCTCTTTCCTATTATCTTTCATCTGAACCATTCATCCACACACAATTGCTTGCTTTCTGCTTTCTCTTTCCCGTGCGAAGACAACATTCGTCCGGACCTCTGATGGCTTGCTTTATTAACTGCATTGATCTTTCCAAGCTGGAAAGATAAAACACACACACTTTACCCTCTGGAAAATCTGAGGGGTTGGCAAGGACATGACTCTCTCTCTCTCTCTCTCTCTCACACACACACACACACACACACACATTGTACAGTGGAAATGTGGCTTCCAGTTCCGGCCTCGACTTACTTTCTCATTTCTGTGTCTTTCGAAGGAAAATCTCGTTCTAGAAGAGTCCAAAAGCAGGATTTCTTAGCCGTAGGAAGAGTATAGGGATTTTCAGGATATGATGGAAATAGTTGTAGCATTCAGATAATGGGCCACTATTTAGTCTTAAAATAAACATGTATTGAGATTCGTTTATATATTTGATATGGTTTAAGATCTTTCTGATCAGATGGACACAAAGTAATTTTTTATTGTCATAACTTATATGTTTAGGAGGATATTGACTAGTCAAAGTGAAAACACATATAAGTGCCTTTACGATATTCAAGTGATTTCTTTTTTTTGAAGAATCCCAAATGCACATTTCCAGGAAAAGTGGGTGGAGTACAATGCATTGGCTTCGGGCAAAAAACAAACACAAGATTCACCTCAGCTCAGTTTGTGAGGAGCAAAACGTGTCATTAAAAACAGGTTTTGTTCTTTTGGCACGGTGAACGTGTGGCTGGAATTTGATTTTGGCTTTCATTTTCACCAGAAGACAACAAAGGGGGGATGTCAGCTTGAATTATCGCCCGTGGGCAGTCGAGGTCTCGTGTGACTGACCCTGATGGTTATGTTGCTAATATGAACTAGCTAATTCAAACAGATCCAGCTCACCCTCGGGGCAGGGCAATATGGAAAGAGCCCCGAGGGATTGGTGTGAGAAACTACCATGTGTTTCTTCCAGCACAGGCTTCTTGATTTACCTAGCTGTGATCTTACATGACAAAGACAGAGAGAGTCAGCGATCGTTTGTATGAGTGAAATAGTGCTTTTTCTTGATCGGAGCATTTGATCCCAGAGCTGTGTGCTTGGATGCATCTTTTGCATGTTTTTGGAGTTTTGTCCTAATCAGAAAAAGAAAGAAGTCAACAGTGGCTGTTACCAGATAACCGGATCCTGCTGGGATGGTTTAGATGTCACTAACACATAATTTACGGTTGTAAAAGCTCACCTCTATCACAAATGGAGAAAACAGCTGGTTCTGTGTGGGAACGGATGCCTGAAAGCCAGGGATCTCTTCACAGAGGTAAAGGGCTCTTGTTTGTGCATAAACGTGAGCATTGTGTGTGTGTGTGTAAGAGTGTGAAAGACTATCCTGAGAGCAGGAGTGGGTGGTGCTGATAGAGGTGGTGTGTCTGTGTCTTATGGGCATGATTACACCATGTCTGCACTTGCCAGGCTGGATATGGTCAAATTGGGAGAGGTCACAGGTGCACATATTGTACTTCTGTTACTACATCATTAACAAGTAGCTAAATATTTAGCATTTGAAATATGCTGATTTAGTTTTATTTATTTAAGGGGTGTTTAGATGTCTCTCTATACTGTTAAAAATAAAATAAAATGCACACACATATACGTGTGTGTGTATGCTATACACACACACACACACACACACACATATATATATATATATATATATTAGGGGTGTAACGATACGCGTATTCGTATTGAACCGTTCGGTACGAGGCTTTCGGTTCGGTACGCGGTACGCATTATGTACCGAACGGTTCGTTGGACTAATTAATTAAATTTGGAAAATAAAAAAGGTGTGTGAAATATAATGTTATGCGTTCAACAAGGTAGCCCAATAACCCAAACGACGTAACAGGCAATGCCCCTGACACCCCCGAAGAAAAAAAAAACACCAACTTATATGTTTATGTCAGGCTACTCAGTCAGGCGCTCGCTCACTCAGTACACGCTGAAGGCTCGGTACGGAGCCCCGCACGTCACCTGTAGGAGAGAAAAAACATCAATCCGTGGCGACGGTTTTGCAATCCGTCCCCTCAGTTTATAAACCGTGCTCATGAATTAATAAACTGTTCACTCGGTTTAACAAATCGTACCCAGGATTAACAAACCGTGCCCACGAATTCCCAGTCCGTACGTTTAGATTGTGTAAACCGTACCCTCGGTTTTTGAATCCGTACCCACGAATTCATAATCCGTGCGCACGCTTTCGCAATCCGTTCCCTCGGATTTGAAAACTGACACGCATTTTACACTTAACAGTGAAACATGCATCTAACTCCGGCAGGTGGGGTGAGGTGGGTGGAGCTTAGTATTATAAAATCACAAAAATAAGTCTTCATGTTAAGAAAGAATTGTACACAAGCATTTCCAAAACTGTCCAAAGGTTATTTAAAAATAAAGCAATTCACAAATTATTTTATGACAAATATTTTTACTGTCTTGTACTCATTTATTTAGCCTACAAATTAAAATTATAAAAAATAACTTTATTTTTATTTGTATCATTATTATATATTATTAAACAGGTTATGCATAAGAATCTTTTATCCAAAATAACTTACAAAAGAGGAAAAAATTACTCCAGAGTCAGTCACAATGCCAGGTTTATTGCACAATAATAATCAAGTGCTATTATAGATTATCAGCAATTGAACAAGATTTTAATGCGAATCTTTCTTATTAAATCTTTGTATTCCACCTCGTACTACACTTGATAGAGAATCACTTAAGACACTTTGCTGTAAACCTATTCCACATAATAATATTCAATAAAACTGTATGTTAACACGTAGGAGTTTGCTGCATGAATCCGTGAGTACGGTTTACAAATCCGAGGGAACGGATTGCGAAAGCGTGCGCACGGATTATGAATTCGTGAGTACGGATTCAAAAACCGAGGGTACGGTTTACAAAATCTAAGTGCACGGATTGGAAATTCGTGGGCACGGTTTGTTAATCCGTGGGCACGATTTGTTAAATCGAGTGAACAGTTTATGAATTCGTGAGTACGGTTTATAAACTGAGGGGACGGATTGCAAAACCGTCGCCACGGATTGCTTTTTTTTCTCCTACAGGTGACGTCCCGGGCTCCGTATACGGACATCACCGCAGCGAATGGTGCATTTACGTTATAGCCGCGGATATGAGACCTTACTCTGTAGTGGAAAACGCAGGTTTTAAGAACATGCTTAATGTAATTGAGCCCCATTACAATATTCCTTCACGAGCCCATTTCAGACAGACCGTAATTCCTGCTTTGTTCCAAAAAACATAAGCCCAAATAGAGAACCAATTGAGTAAAAACACACTAAATATAAAGAGTTATAGAGTTCCATATAAAAAGAGTTACATCTTTGTATTTGTTCATAACCACTACAACAATATTACATTTAATTTTTAAAAAAATTTTTATAAGGAGCTATTTTTGTTTTATACAGTATGCTGCTAAGAAAACACCATAGAAGATGGGTAAAGAATAGCTCCATCATTGTTCAATGTAAAAAAACACATACTTTGTTAGTTTTAATAAATAAAACATTTTTAAAAAAATCAAGGAAATTTATCTGTCAATTTTTTCTTTTTGCTGTATCTAAAACGTACCGAACCGTACCGAACCGAACCGTGACATCAGTGTATTGAACCGAACCGAACCGTGAATTTTGTGAACCGTTACACCCCTAATATATATATATATATATATATATATATATATATATATATATATATATATATATATATATATAATAATAATAAATCACAAATATATATGTGATATAAAATCACAGTTCTTGAAGAGTAAATAATTGATAGTAAAACGTTTTTGAGCAGTAAATCAGCAAGTTAGAATGATTTCTGAAGGATCATGTGACACTGAAGACTGGAGGAATGATGCAGAAAATTCAGCTTTGATCACAGGAATAAAATACATTGGTCCCACTTTATATTAGGTGGCCTTAACTACCATGTACTTACATAAAAAATAAGTACAATGTACTTATTGTGTTCATATTGTATTGTAAAACACTTTTGCTGCTATTGAGGTGGGATAGGGGTAAGGTTAGGGAGAGGGTTGGAGGTATGGGTAAGTTTAAGGGTGGGTTAAGGTGTAAAGTATGGGTCAACTGTGTAATTATAAATGTAATTACAGAAATTAAATACAGATGTAATTACATGTCGTTTTTTTAAAATATAAGTGCAATGTAAAAACATGTATGTACACAATAAGTACATTGTAATAAATTATTAATTAAAATGTAAGTACATAGTAGTTAAGGCCACTTAATATAAAGTGGGTCCAATACATTTAAAATGCATCAAATAATTTCACAATATTACTGCTTTTAATTGTTTTTGTATCAAATAAGAGCAGCTCCAGTGAACATGAGACTTCTTTCAGATACATTACCAAATTCTTACTGAACTTTTGAACGCTAGTTTACACATATACTTGGACTTTCCATTGACAAGTCCGTTAGTAGATGTTTTTTTTAACTGACACTAGGCAGAGCGCCAACTTCTGCTACTCAGCCAGCAGCGCACTTATCGCCAATGTCAATACAGCGCAACAGTCCTGCCCACCTTTTCAGCAGTCTTAGTTTCCGGAGGTATTTTTCCCATTCATTCTCTCCATTGGGATTTAACCCAACCAGCTCTGAGATGAATCAACAAACATTGGCTGAAAGCAAAAAAATATGTGAATACCAGAAGCCAAGGCGAGACTCAGTACTTCACGTGTAACCGAACTGCAGTCCCAAGAAACACTGAAAATGCTGTCGTATAAAACGATTGATTTAATTATCAGTGAAACTGCCTCGATTGAATTATTCGCAGTGATTCATGAGAGTGGTTTTTATATGGTAGCCGCAACATATTTTGTTCTTCAGTGGAAACTTGGCTTGAAGTTTGTTAGCTTGTCCAGCATATATTGGGTTATCACTATAAAGTGGCCATTTAAACCTGAAAATGTTGGAGGCTTTAGATCAGTGAATGGTGACGAGCTGAAAAAAGCACAGTACTGTGAAGCCCCACAGGTGTTCATGCAAAAATATTTTTATTATTGAGCAATAAAAAGGCAAGAATGACTGTGTTTAAGAGTCTCTTTATTTTACGAGTCGTTCCATGATAACTAATCTAGACATTCAATGTCTGTGTGTATCTTAGCATTGGATTTTATCATTTGGAAGGAGTCTTATAATAACAGTGAATTTGCAGACAAAGTGATGTTTACAGTCAGTGCTCACATTAAACCTACTTGAGCACAAGATCAAGACGGGTAACACATGTGATTGATTTCTCTCTGCAGGCATCAGGCCTCCCATAATGAATGGCCCCATGCACCCTCGTCCTCTGGTGGCGCTGCTGGATGGCCGGGACTGTACGGTGGAGATGCCCATCCTGAAGGACGTGGCCACCGTGGCCTTCTGTGATGCCCAGTCCACCCAGGAGATCCACGAGAAGGTATCTAGCACTTAACGTCACTTACTCTTTGGTAGAGTTGCCCTTTTTCACTTTTGGATTAATCACTCACTGTATGTTGTTCTTGTTTAAATGGCTTTTTCTTCAAATGTAACTTTCTCAACCTTTGAAGTGTTTTGCGTTTCTGTTGGCTTAACCAAGTCTGTGTGGGCAGCGAAAAATAACATAAACCAATAATATCTCAGCCTACTTTTTCAACCAATCCAATCCAGATGAATCGAACAAATCTTGCTCCTTAATTGCCAGTATTTCACTAAGGAGTATACAGCATCACAGAAGTAAAATGCATTGTGAACGCTGTTCATGATTTATTACGACTGTGCGGAGTGGTATTTTTTTCCATCACTGGTTCGCACAGATTAATATATCATTTAATATAGACGGTTTTATTGGGCGCACGCGCCTGGACCTAAGTTAACTTCCGGTCTGTGTTGTGTGTATATCAGTCTGGCTGCAATGTCTTCTAGAAACGCAGTTAAAGGCGAGGTGATGAGTAAACTGAAGTTGGGCTCAGGTGGTTGTGCTGTGGGATGTGTTTCCCATACATTTATTTATTTTTGGAGACTCGCCACATTAAAAACTGATTGATTTTCAAAAAGGCTTCGTTGAATAAACATGAGTAACCTTATGTACTGCACGTTTAATAATAATAATTCCCTACATTTATATGTTTAAATATCAAAGCGAGGCACAGGTGTTTTTATATCGCTGTATTTCTGAAGGAAGATTTGCCTGATAAAGCAGCGTGTGAGCGTAACGTTACCAGCTCTGCTTTGTTTACAGCTGTTACTGGGGAAACCTCTATTTCTCGCACTTTATGTCTGTGCTTTAAAACATCTCCTGCTGGCAAATAATGACTTTGCATTTTCATTAAGTCCGCCTGATCCACAAAGCAAACATATTTTGTTTGTTATCAAAAAATATCTACTCTAGAGGGACTTGGCTGTTGTTATTGATTCTATTTGCAGTCTACCGGAAGTTAAGTTAAGTCCACCAAACGCGCATGCCCAGTAACGTTTGTTTATGTTGTTGCCGTTGAAACCGTCTATATGTTAGAGTATGGTTCTGAAATCCATCATAGATCCCACTGGCTCGACGTGATAGAGCCTCCTTGGCTTTGTTACATGGAAAAAAAACACTTCATCTCACAGGCTAAAAAAGTAGTTTGCACAATGGGTAATATTTATGAGGCTGTGAGCTTTTTGCCAGAATTGAGTAGAATGATTCGTTAGATGATTTCACTGGGTAGCATGATGAAATCTCACAGCCATCCGTCTCACTGCACTTCATGTGATTTATTTATTTCAGTCTCACTTGCTCGCAGCTATTGATCAATCATTTTCTTTAGCATTTGTTAAAGCTAGATGAGCGGGATCTGATCTGTCATGTTGTGATGTTTCATTGTGAGAGAACTTGTCAGTCTTTGAGAATAATGTTTGAAATTTGTCTTGAATGAACTTTATCTGAGTCTAGTGTCATGTGTCAGAAATAAACCGTAAACGAAAGATTTTTAGAATGTAATTTATAATGAAATTTATATTATTAATGTATATAACTATCTATCCATCCATCCATCTAGTAATTTTAATCATAGTCATTTTTCTGAGTTTTATTTGTATTTTATTTTTAATTGTATTTTGATCAATTGAATGCAGCTTGGTGAGAATAAGAGAAAAACATTTTTAAAAAAATGTTTACAAACCTAACCTTAAACAGAAGTTTATAGTTGTTTAGAATTAGAACATAATTCATATATTTAATTATTCCATTGTTCATTGTTATTAGCGGCAATTTGGCATCAAGTGCTTAAATGCAACAACAAAATAAGTCAAACTCACTTTAGAGTATATATAAAAAGTAGAACTTTTATTAATAAAATAAACTAAAATCCACCATGCTACAGGGCAGGCTATGCCTAATATAAAATAACAAATTACTTATATAAAATTTAAATAGGTATACAAAACAACTTTGGAAATAAGTGAACATGCATTATAACCAAATAAATAAGAAACATAGAATGTTTATTAGCAAAACGAATAAGAAAGCTTGGAGGCACGGCATACACCTTGATGTCAAATAAAAGAAATAAATTACACAAAGTTTAAATAAAGTAAAAATAAGTAAACACTGGGAACCAATTAAATAAGAAACTAATGTTATTATTATTATTTTTTCAAAATCACTTTGGATAAATGGAAAAAGTCAACAGGCTTTTCAAAATCCAAAATATTGCCAAACAGGTGCTTTTGCATTTTGTTTCTAAACTAAATCATCCGTCGTCGTCTTGTCAGCCTCACCTCACTCTTCTTTTCAATCAGCTCACTGGATAAATTAAATCTGATCTGTGATGTGACTGCCACGTTCAGATTTTAATTGTACTAGTGTCTGTACTTTTTCTCAACTAAATGATTTTGATTACCGACGGTGAGGGTCGGTGCTGCGGTGGGCAACTGACGAAACCAGTGTTGTGGCTTAACACCGGTATCACTGTCAGCACCGTCTATCACGGCAAGCCTAAAGGATAAAATAAACAAAGAAAAAAACCCTGCACCCCTAGTGACTTAGGCCCTAAAAATTCACATCTTGGCCAATAGTGGGAAAAGCACTAGTGTCCTAGTGAAGTGTTTGTGGATCAAATACGACTGGCTGGAAAAAGAGCAAGTGCATGGTTTAATAATGTGTTCATTCACAGAGGAAAGTTGATTTGCTGCTCTCTGTATTATGCAGAGTCACTGTTATCTTTTCCAGACTACCCATGAACCTAAATTGAACTCATTTGCTCTGTTCATTCAACTGGCTTCACACAAAAGACCAGTCGTCGCAGCCCGCCATAAATCATTCACTCTCAACACAATTCGCTTTATACCATATCATATAAATATTTGCTCCCCCGGGATGCGTTCGTGCTCATGCAGACCTTTACTGTGGCCGGAGCTGCTGATTTGTCGATTGCTGTTGGCATGTTTTGTGTGGTTCTGGGTGTCTGCCAGGTTGATTCTCGATGAACACTCCCCGGGCTGCACAGACAGATGGCACTCCCTCTCTGCCCCTTTCCAAAAACCTACACAGATCCTCCTTATTTCACCGCTTTAACTGGCTGCTACTGAATGGACAGAAACTATACAGTCTCCTCACACAGAGAAAAGAGCCTCTGATCAGATAGAAAATCAATTGACTGTCCGGGAGAGAAATTATTAGCAGATGATAAAGTGGTGTGAAGATTTTCTGCTAAGAAAGGGCTGTAAAACCCTGTTTCATTCTGGTGCAGCTCATAAACGACACTGATTGCTTAATGTGGTGATTCTTCTTGATGGGTGTCAAACCAAATGATGTTTTTCATCATCAGCCAGAGTTATTATAATGTGATGAATCTGTTTATGTTGTGTGTTATTCCAGAACTTGATGGTTTATTAGATTATGTCAAGTGTTTTCAAGTAAACTGATTAATCATCATGAACCCTTTGTGAGTGGGGCTCTTCGTGTTTTGCCCTTAAAGAGTTTTCCTCTGTTAATCTGATTAGAAAATCCTGAGGCAGTGTAAAAACATGATCCCTGAAGTGCATAATTAGCTCATGAGAATGAAACACGTCCCCACATTCTTTTTACTAGGGTTATTATCATTGAAATATTAAATAATCATTTCAGCTATTTGCTAAGGAAACATTGCTCTGATTCGTTTGCTAAAATAACTCAAAACAAAAACTATAGGCATGTTTTTAAAAGCTACAGTACACAAAAACAAATTCCGTATTCCTCAAAATGAATAAAAACTTTGAAATGCAAACTCAAAGTATGATGCAAACCTGCAGTAATTAAATATGTTAAAGGGATAGTTCACCCAAAAATCATAATTATGTCATTAATAACTCACCCTCATGTCGTTCCAAACTCATAAGAACTCCATTTATCTTCGGAACACAGTTTAAGATATTTTAGATTTAGTCCGAGAGCTCTCAGTCCCTCCATTGAAGCTGTGTGTAAGGTATACTGTCCATGTCCAGAAAGGTAAAAAAAACATCATCAAAGTAGTCCATGTGACATCAGAGGGTCAGTTAGAATTTTTTGATGCATCGAAAATACATTTTGGTCCAAAAATAGCAAAAACGACGACTTTATTCAGCATTGTCTTCTCTTCCGTGTCTGTTGTAAGACAGTTCAAAACAAAGCAGTTTGTGATATCCGGTTCGTGAACCAATCATTCGATGTAACCGGATCTTTTTGAACCAAATGGAACTGAATCGTTTTAAATGGTTCACATCTCTAATACGCATTAATCCACAAATTACTTAAGCTGTTAACTTTTTTTTTAGATCAACATACATTTTTGTGTTTGTTTGTTTTTTATTTATCTTATTGCTGAAGAGTGTTGAACTTTCTTCTCCTGCATCGTATTCTTCATGCGATCCAGATTGACAGCACAGCTGGAAAATTCTACTGTACAGATGTGCATTTCCTAAAATAAGAACTTTTTTATATTAAAAACAAACGAGCAAGCCCAGTCCAGCCGAGAAAAACTAATGTAAATGTAACGCAAGACCTTCTTTCTTTTGCATTACTTAAAGTTGTTTAAAAACATTAATTAAAAATAACTAGTTATTTTTTATGGCGTAACGCAATTTTGTAACGTATTACTTTTAAAAGTAACTTTCCCCCAGCAATTGTTCCTTTCCATGACATATTAATTTGTTTTCTCATTTTAGTTACATTGTTGCCACAATTGAAGAATTAGTTCCATCGTTCAATAAATTGTGGGCATGTTGTACTAATTTCTTCTCTCGTTTTAATTAATCAATCGAAAACAGGGAATAAATTCATATAACATGGATTTGATTTACTAAAACAAGGGAACAAATGAATAAGTTATGAGACACAATAAATATATGGCATGTGCAGGGCTCCCGAGGTTCACTCACTGTATTTAGGATTAGTTAGGATTGAAATCATTTCGACTCGCCCCTCAGTTTGAGAGCTGTTTCCTTCTCATAGACTGACTGTAGTTTGTGTCCCCTCTCTCAGGTTTTAAATGAAGCAGTGGGTGCTCTCATGTACCACACCATCACCCTGATGAGGGAGGACCTGGAAAAGTTCAAAGCACTTCGTATAATAGTCCGCATTGGGAGCGGCTTTGATAATATCGACATAAAGTCTGCCGGAGACTTAGGTAATAGTTAAGAAGATTTTCCATTACATCCCACATGTTGCACAACAGTGTGTGTTTGACCGTAACCCTTCCTCGTCCGCAGGAATAGCAGTCTGCAACATGCCCGCAGCTTCAGTCGAGGAGACGGCAGACTCCACCATGTGTCACATCCTAAACCTGTACCGACGCACCACCTGGCTGCACCAGGCTCTCCGGGAGGGCACGCGGGTCCAGAGCGTGGAGCAGATCCGAGAGGTGGCGTCTGGGGCGGCCCGGATCAGAGGGGAGACGCTGGGGATCATTGGTCTAGGTGTGTGGTCTCACATAGCCAGACTTTAGACTCTCGACATGAAGTCTGATCCACTTCCCTGTGTATTCTGGCTAAGAACCGCCGACTGAGACAGAAAGAGATCCTCTGAACGAGATATGAAGGAACCAGCTGCTGTTTGTTTTGTTTTTATGTGCTGTTTAGGGATGAGTAAATCTGAATACACTGGTGCAGGCAGAATAAAAAAAAATCCTAATTATGGAGACACCAGTGGCTTTGAAGATAACAGAGAGGAAACAGTTTGTAATGTGTGTAGACCGTGATCTGCGTTTCTGTCCAACCAAAAGTAATTATTTCACCGAGAAAAAAAGAGTGAAGTATACAGTTCCTCATTTCAGTGCTTTTTTTTTCCCGCCTGCCAGTGGCTCACTACAAAATAACGTTTTGTCTGTGAGTGTGTGTGTGTGTGTGTGTGTTTATTTATTTATTTATTTATTTATATAGTTTAGGATCAGTATGAAAAATTTTATCTATCCACCTATCTATCTATCTATGTGTATATATATATATATATATATATATATATATATATATATATATATATATATATATATATATATATATATATATATATGTATATGTTGATATATCCATTATTGAATGTCAAACAATTCTGACAATTCTGAGTAAATAAAAATCTAAACTAGCAAAACTAGTTATAAAAAAATTATAATAATTTCAACACTGATAATAATTCTGAAGGATCATGTGACGCTAAAAACTGAGGTTCAGTTCTGAATCACAGGAATAAATTACAATTTTAAAATGTATTCAAATAGAAAACATTTAAAATCTTAATAATAGTTAACAATATTACTCTTTTTACTGTATATTTAAAATAAGAAATAAATGCAGTCTTCATGAGCTTAAGAGTCTTCTTTCAAAAAATAATATCTTAAACCAGCCTTTGGTGTGAGATACCCGGGTTCGAATCCACTGTGAGACACCAATGCGTCCCTGAGCAAGACACTTAACCCTTAGTTGCTCCAGAGGCGTGCGACCTCTGACATATATAGCAATTGTAAGTCGCTTTGGATAAAAGCGTCAGCTAAATGAATAAATGTAAATGTAAACCAAACTTTTAAACAGTAGATATAATGCATAAAATAAGCTCAATCGAATACTGCACACATTTCACTTCTTCCTGAAATACAATCCCGATGCATTTTAAATAGTTTTCTTCTGTTTTATCTTTCTCTTCTCTTCTGCTTTTTTTTTGTCAGACTGTAAGAAAAGAAACTCAACTACACACCATTTTAATGAAACTTGTTTTGTAACAGGCATTATTGTATTGACAGGGTTTATACTGAACTAATTTAATACACCATTAATTTATGCATTTCTTTTACTGATGGTTTTTGTCTGCTCTCAGGGCGTGTTGGACAGGCGGTGGCACTGAGGGCCAAAGCATTCGGCTTCAACGTGATCTTCTACGACCCGTACCTGTCTGACGGGACGGAGCGAGCCCTGGGACTGCAGAGAGTCAACACCCTACAGGACCTGCTCTTCCACAGCGACTGCGTCACCTTACACTGCAGCCTCAACGAGCACAACCACCATCTGATCAACGACTTCACCATCAAACAGGTGTCGTCTACAGCCTACAGTCACAAGCGCCAGAGCGTACGTGAGCTGCTGCCACATTGCTGTGTGATCATTACTGTGTGTTGACCGCAGATGCGTCAGGGGGCTTTCCTGGTGAACACGGCGCGTGGCGGTCTGGTGGATGAGAAAGCTCTGGCCCAGGCTCTGAAAGAGGGCAGGATACGAGGAGCAGCCCTGGACGTCCATGAGACCGAGCCCTTCAGGTGAACAACAACAACATTTGATGTTGAAGAATCGTGGTGTTTTGACATTTGGATGGATGCCTTGCTCCAAACTTTGTTTCTATTCCACTCTGCCTCTACGAGTATTTTTCGCCTTGTTATTTGGCTACAAACCCCACAAAATATGCGTCTGTTTGCTACAAATGCATTACAAGGGATGCAACGAATGCGAGCTGTTTCCTGAAGGCAGTTTCAAAGGAGAAAAGCAGCATAAATAGTGGTGCACTTTCGTAAATTATGTTAAATTGCTTTCATACCAGTTGTGAAAGCCAGTGTTATTTTATTATTGTAGTGTATATATATATATATATATATATATACAGTACAGACCAAAAGTTTGGAAACATTACTATTTTTAATGTTTTTGAAAGAAGTTTCTTCTGCTCATCAAGCCTGCATTTATTTGATCAAAAATACAGAAAAAGATGTAATATTGTGATATATTATTACAATTTAAAATAATTGTTTTTAAAATTAATTATACTTTAAATTATCATTTATTTCTGTGATGCAAAGCTGAATTTTTAGGATAATATAGTTATTATTATTTTAGCATGTATATACTATGATAGATTTTATTGATATTTTCTGTATATATATTTTTTTTTTCAGTTTTTATAATTTATTTTAATTGGTTGTTATAATTTTATAATTAAAAAAGTTTACAGTTATTTGTATTATATATTTCTTTGATTTATTATTATTATTATTTATGTTTTATTTTTTGCTTTGATCAGTTTTAGTTAGTTTCATTTGAGTTTATTTCCTATGCTTCAGCTTATTTTAGTTTTTCACGCTCATTGAGTGAATATGACTTCAGTTTCAGCCAAGGTCCTCTCAAAGACGCACCCAACCTGATCTGCACCCCTCACGCGGCGTGGTACAGCGAGCAGGCCTCCATTGAGATGCGTGAGGAGGCGGCGCGGGAGATCCGTCGTGCTATCACCGGTACGTCGCCACACTTGACTGCCTCAGAGCTGCCATTTGTCAAATGATTTGAGAGCGCAGTTGAGTGAAAACCTTGTTCTTTGATTGCAGCTCCGCAGGCTTGATGTGCTGTGATCAATGACTCAGGGTTATCCTGTAATGAAGCTGTTTTCCTCCTCCAGGGCGCATTCCAGACAGCCTGAAGAACTGCGTCAACAAAGACTTCCTCACACAGACCACGCACTGGGCCGGCATGGACCCGACTGTTGTTCATCCAGAACTCAACGGAGCCTACAGGTGCAGCACACTACTGAATAACTCATGTATCGTAAATGAATGTTGGATACAGGTGGTGCTGCTGTTTTGTATGTGCACAGCCATTTTTACCAGGACTTCTGCTGAAAGAATAATCCACAGATGGCCATGCAAGATTGCTTTTACTCTGCTTATAATCAGTACTTTGGATCTCTCAGTCTTGCTGCATGTTTTTAGAAAATCTTCAGTGATGTCACTTGTAACCACCTCTGAAACACCCATGTCACGTGTATGAGGAAAATAATGAATGATTGACTGATATGGGTTCATTGCCCATTACGACATCTAGAGAGCAGAGTGGACAGTAGCCAGTGTTAATCATGATATGTACTTTATATAAGATTTAATGACTGCAAATGAAATGAGACAGAATTGCTCATATGCACATATTTTATGATTTAAAAAAACAACAACAACTGAAAACAGATTTATTGAAACTGACACAGGGCATGTAATGGATTTTTTTTTGACATCCATTTCTGTGACCTTTTCAGTTGTTTATGATTGCTGGATAAGATTTTTTGAAATAGTTTTGATTAAGACTGATTCACTAATGAATGATTCGATATGTGAATCTTTTCGACTGATTTATTGAAAAGAACTGACTAGATAACTGGATTAAACTGTGTATAGTCACTATTGAAATTTTAATTTCAATACACCATACAGCATCATGCTGCTTACTGCTTTTATATATTAGCAATATTATAAAATATTCATTTTCAATAAAAATGTATTTACAATAAAAGATTTTTTAATAATATAGTAAGGTTAAGTAATGTAGTTACTTGATAGTTCATTAGCTTAACTTTATGATGTTAATTTATAAAATTATAAATGTTTTTGAAAGAAGTCTGGTGCTCACCAAGGCTGCATTTATTTAATCAAAAACACTATAAAAGCATTTCAATTGTGACGTATTAAACTTACAGTTAATAAATAACTTCTCTTTTTAATATGTTTTAAAATACAATGTATTCCTGTGATGGCAAAGCTGATTTTCAGGATTCTTTAATAAAAAGGAATTTCAAAAGCATTTATATGAATTAAATGGTATTTTTTATAACATTCAATATGTCTATACTGTGACTGTCGATCAATTAATGCATCCTTGCTGAATAAAAGTATTAATTTCTCAAAAAAAAAATATATATGCTGACCCCAAACTTTTTTAATGGAGATTGTACAATACGATGCATCACATCATACGTGTGGTGTTACATTTAAATGTGGCTCATCCAATCAGATTGTAGAGGTGGACTTAACCATCCATTTTTTAATCCACCATAATGCAGTAAGATTTTAGTTCAACAGAGACTGTTCCAGGTGTTGCTGACACTGCTGTTTAATATTATTCCTCTTCCTCAGGTACCCCCCAAGCGTCGTGAGCCTAGCTTCAGGGGGTCTGCCTCCTCCAGTGGAGGGCATCATGCCAAGCACCGTACCCATCACCCACAGCCTCCCCACCGCGGCCCACCCTTCGCACGCCCCGTCACCCGGCCAAACCGGCAAAGCCGAACCCGATAGAGAGCAGCACCCCAACGAACAGTTGTAGCCCCCTCTTTAAAAGCTCTCCGTACCACTATAGAACTCTCCTGGTCCTTCTTTACCCCAAAGAAGAGGAGCGGACACCAAAACCAGCCACTAAAAACACCCACGACTCTGAAGAAGCCAACGCTTGACTGAAGGTAGAGGACTGCGCTCTTTGAAGTAACCAGTGGGAAAAAAAACAACAACAAAAAAAGAGAAAGTCTTGTGGATTTGAAACTTCTCCCTGATGCAAAACCCTGCTGTTTTAGATTGTAGTCTGTCCAAGTGCAGTGGGCGATCTTTTATCTGTTATTTTGTCCGTCTAATGGGTTTCATTGTTAAAACAACAGTAGCTATTACATGAATGTTACCTGTTTGTGTACAGTTTTAAGGACATGATCAATGGTTTGTAGACAAGAAAAAAAAAATAGAAACGTCATTAAGGCAGGCATTTTACCACCTGATTACGATACGATACGATACGATAACAAAAAGCTTATTCGTTTCACTCCTTTGATTTTAAAAGCACCAAAAGAGGCGGGATTTGCACACCCTCTCAGGAAAATTTACCCCCCCCCCCCACCTTCCTTTTAAATTAAACCACATAGTGCATTGTTTTTTGTACCCATTTGTCTTTTGTAGTCTAAATTCAGTGCAGTACTTAAAGAACTACACACAGTATGTTTTATTTTTATTTTCGGAGCATGTATTACTTTATGTGTTAAGGGTTAAAAAGAAAACAGAAAATGTTCAGTTTTTGAACAAAAAGGAAAAAAATGTCTTTGTCTTGTGCTAAGCTGGCGTAATGCTTGCCTGTTTGTGTGCGACTTGATTGTTTCGTGTTTTTCGAGGATGCCGGGATCATTGCAGCTCTCCATCGCCTACATAGATTCCTTCCTGGTAAAGTGGTAGGCTAGCAATATACATACTATATATACTATGAGATATGAATATTTTTTGTTAAACAGAATCCAAAAAGAAATGTTTGTGACTGTATGCATTTGTATGAATTATTTTAAATGAAATAAAAGTCCGAGTTAAACGACACAGCAGCATTTCACTGATGTCATGCCAGGACAACCGAAATAGTGCAGGTTCAGTTCAGGTTTTCGTTTGTATTTGAACCCATTTCAGGATAAGAACACATTCACTGTGAGCGCACTCTTGTCGACATTAGTTCTGTAATATGCAGATCAAAAGATACCAACCAGGCATCATGCTGGAAATAGTTCAGACAGGGGAAGTGGGTGAAGATTAAAGGATTTCTGTCGAACCTCACCCTCATGCTGCTCAAAAGGAGAAGTTGGGGTTATCAAGCTCCAGTAATGTCTTATTAAATTAAAATATTTTGACTAAATTAACCTGAGATGGTTAGGCTGTACACCAGCAAATTTGAATAACTTTTTTTGTAGGTAGATCCATTAGAAAATATTGTAGTTGCGTAGAGTGAGGAGAAATACAATTATTAACACAGATTTAGGAAATATGTCAAATTTTCACGGAGAATTTACATTTTTGATGACATTTTGATTTGAATAATAGTTCTAAATAGACCTAATAATTCTTAAAATAGCTCAATCTTACAGTAAAGTGCAGACTTTACGCCAAACTTCTCCAGTCACTTCATCTGCATAAACCCCACCCCCCTTTTTTTTTTACAACCAACTACAAGATCTCTTTCAGATCTGCCTCCATTCAAGTGCACAGAACCAAGTCCCTCCCTGTAATTTGATTGGTTGTTCAATAATCCGTTTCACTCAAATGTACATCCGTCGCTACTTCAATTTCATCGCAAAAATTTTCTCCTTCCACTATAGCATTTAAATTTCATTAACACTTTAACATATTTGGGGCTGTTTACACGACAACATTTTTACTTTTTTATGCATTTTGCCTGTTTACACAACAACGGCATTTTGGAGACTGAAAACGCATATTTTTAAAAACGGGTTTCAAAGTGCACGTTTTTGAAATCGCCACTGTTATCGTTTCCATGTAAACACCCAATACGGGATTATTTGAAAGCGGTGACGTTATGCACGTGCGTAATACGTGTTCAGTATGTAGACATGCTAAGTATCTATTTTAAAGGCAAGTGCGAACAAACATTCACAACAATGGCGTTGTTGCTGCTCAAGAGTTTGCTAACGCTTCTTCAGCAAAGTGTCTATTTACTTCACCAATATTAAAACCATCATATACATCATATAATCATCACTTCCCTACAGGAACTGTTTACTAACAAGGTGATCAGCGCCAACTACTGGCCTAGCATACGTAATACAACACTTTTTGCCGTTTTCGCAGATATGTGTGAACGCAAATCATTTTGAAAACGTTGTGTATACGTGAAACTTTTAAAAAACACAATGGAAAAACGTTTCTATTTTTGACTACATCGTAGCCTAACGTTTGACGTCATCAGCGGCAGACTACATTACTCCTTGCCTGTCAAATAACTGTTATATACTGAAGAGCTACTGTATGTTTTCATTGTGTGGAAAAGAGCATCTTGAACATTCCGCTAAATTTATCTTTTTTTTTTTTTTCACAATAAGGAAGAAACTCAAATAGATTTGGAACGACATGAGGGTGGGAGATTGTTTTTCATTTCTGGCAGAGCTATTTCTTTAACACACTATGAAATCATTAAACCAGTGCACAAGCTAGCAAGCGCCTGTAATTACGTGGTCAGAAGCGTTGAATTGGGAATGTTCTTTACACATTGAGGTGGGGGGAAGTGATGACTCAGCATTGAAACTGATCCCTGCACATGCTGTTTTTTCTTCCAGCAATGTCTCTCAGCAGACCTCCATAATTCCCGCATCCTGTCCTCTGCTTGTTCTGGATTTCGTTTTGGTGCATTTTGCCACCGAACATAAGAAGAGGCCTTAGAAAGTCCCTGAGCACTTTGTCAAACCAAAGAAAACTAAAGCCTGAGAAGAACGGACATTAATTCAACAAGCACTGCAGAGCATTATAAATCATCGTAAAGGCTCCGATTCGTTTACAATCATCATTGTTAAATAAGCCCTGTTTGTGAGCAGACGGCTTTGTAAACATGCATGTGCGATCTAAATCACGTGTCCGAGTAGCTGAACATTATCTAACTCAAGTTTTCATACTGCATGCCATGCGATAGCACTGAATCTGAGCGATACATTCTCATTCAGGACCACAGTTATAGTTTGTATTACTCAGTTTTCGAGGTTATATATGTTCATAATAGTTCTTGAGATTGTTCTGATGCTGGCGACACTGAATCCAGATCAGAAATGTGATCGTAAAGGGCAAGAAATGAACTGATTTTTAGCATGTGTTGCACCATACTGAAGGTCGTCAGATTTGGCTGCGTCTTCTATTTGGGAGGCGCACTCTGTATTTCCGGCGTGTTGTGATGTCCGTTGGGCGTCAGTCTGTCCTGAAAAATGTAGAGGTTGTTGCTGGCTGCGATGGCGATGATGTTTTCTTTGGGATGCCAGGCGGTATGGAGGATTTTCTTCCTGAAGTCCAGACTGTCCACGCTGACGTCCGTCTCTTTTCGTTTCTGGCCCACGCACACCCGCCGCGGCTGCAGGACGGCCCGCCGCTTGCACACCTCCCGACTGGCCTCCAGAGTCACGTCGCGCAGACTCGCCCGGTCAAACATTCGGAAGTAGTTGTTGTAAGCACCTGTCATGATCACGCTGCAGAGGAAGAAGAGATGGATTGAGAGGGTTATATTTCACAGGTCAAAGGTGATGTTTTGAGGGTTATTGGCCTCACCTGTCCGTTCCGTTCCAGGCACATTCAAACTTGTCAAAAATACAATCGCTTTCATACAAAGAGCACAATTTGGTTCGCAAGTAGTCGTGGACCTAAAACACAAGCAAGCATGAGACAGAAAGAGCCAGAGAATGCTGTACAAAAACATTCGAGTTAAGGTTAGTCTCGTTTAGTACATGATACATGCATTCAAGCTTCTTTATATATATAACCATATAACATAAGTGTTGCTTGTAGCTGTAAAACCTCTAATTTTCCTGTTTGCCAACAGAGAATGAAAGGTTTTTTAATGTTTGTTTTTTTTTTTTCAAAGAAATGTAATGTTGCTGCCCTCACTATTGCCTGAAATGTTTTTTGATTTATTTATATGGCCCTCCAAGGGGCCCCGAAAAATTTATAATATATATTAAACAGCAATTACCAGGTTTCAAATGCTTTAAGACCTGGGTAATTATAGTTATTTTAAGATTATTTTACTCCAAAATAGAGAAAAATCTGAAATATAATCACTAGTAACAATAAAATACAACAATAATAATATTAATGTAGGAAAATTACCAAAATCTATTGTATTCCTACTTAATTTTACATTATATAATGTGCATATGGCTGTATTTTAGTATCAGTTATATAGGATTATAGTATTTAATATTTTAATAAAATTTCATTTTCTAGTTTTTAGCTAATTTTTGTCATTTTTATTTTAGTAATTGTATTGTTATAATTATTTCTATTTAGCGTTAATTTTATTTTAATTTTAGTTTCAGTAATTTTAATACTTAAATTTATTTTATTTCTGTTAGTTTTTCATTTAATATTTAGATTGACTTTTCTTTTAAATTCATTTCAAATAACAACAGCTATTTTTTATATTTATTTAATATTTTTTTAAATATTATTTTTTTTAGTTTAGTTTTAGCTTTAACTATAGCAATATTGGTATAACTTATTTTTAATATTTAACTTTTAAATTGTATGTGTTTGTATGTGTGGGCATGTTTTTGTGAGATATCAGGACACAACTCTGTATAATGACATGGGTATGACACAGGTATTACAAGGAGAGGGTGACTTATGAGGACATATGTCCCCATTTTTCAAAATGCTCATAAATCATACAGAATTGGTTTTTTTTGTGAAAGTAAAAATGCACAAAGTTTCCTGTGAGGGGTAGGGTTGGTGAAAGGCGATAGAATATACAGTTTGTACAGTATAAAAACCATTACGTCTATGGGATGTCCCCACTTTTCACAGTGGGGACATCCCACTGTGTGTGTGTGTATGGCAGAGGCTTTAAAGTAAATATTTTTCCACTTATTTTAATGTTTTATTTTCTCTTTAGTGCAATAAACAAATTTAATTTTGCAAACATCATTTCCTCTTCATAATATTACACATATTTCTGTTTTTACAGGAAGGAGTCTCATAATTTAAAAAAACACTGGTAATACCATGGTACTACCATGGTGGATGTCCAAGAAACGCAGTATGTCATGGCACTTTTTTTCCCTTTTTGTTTTATATTGAGGCCAGACCAGCTTCATACGGACTGAGAACATTGTGAGGCCTCAGCTTGTGTGAATGTGTGAGTGAATGAGTGAGTCGGTGAGACACCTGGTATGTTTCCACTGGTTTATTTTCCATGTTGAGGTCCCAGACTTTAACGGTGAGGTAATCTCTCGTGAGCAGGTAGCGGCCGCTGTGACTGAACTTCACATCTGACACCGAGGAAACGATCTCTGAGAAGAACGATCGGCGGGATGGATCCACTGCCTCTTCAAACACTAATGGAGATTACACATACACACATGACATTACAATATAAAAACATTTGATTTCATATAAGGTGTTAAGATATTGACACTAAAAGAAGTAAACCACCTTACATTAAATGACAATGGGTTTCAAATCTGAAAGTTTTAGTTATTTAACATTCATTTTATTTAACCTAAAAACCCAGACTTTTGATAACACTTGTACTGTGGGTGTTTTAGTGGATATGTTCCTGAATCAACATCCTTGTAAGTCTTGGAACAACACTCTGATTTCAGGAGTAGTTAATGGGTATGGTTGACAGGAATGCTGTTTCAAGACAATCAGAGTATGTTCATCCAGGAAAATGTCCTGCTTGGCAGTATCATCTTGTATTGCATGCGCATGCGCGGCTCACGCTTGGCGTGCTGGTCACAGAGTGCGCGCGCTCTCATGTCACAGAGGCGCGTGGCTCCTGTGCTGCTGCTGAAGGCCAGCAGGTGGCAGTGGTGAGGGTGAAACTCAGCCACCGTGATCACCTCACTGAGGTTCTCCATGTTTTCTGGCTTCAAATCCACGATATCTGAGAGAAATTCACTGAGGAAACGCAACACTGAGATTTTATATCACCACTAATTGAGAAACTATATCTTAATAATCTTTTTCAGAGCGATTTTTTTCCAGCTGATAAATGGTCAAACCATTGACAGACAATCAGAATCTATTTGAATTTTACAGCCTTTTACTGTTTCTGAAAACCACTGAAAAAACAATGGTTTTTGCAACTTTTTTTTCCTCACAATTCTGAATTTACTACTTCCAATTACGAGTTGATGTCACGCAACTCTGACTTTATCTTGAAACTGTGTAGCAGTGAAAAAAAAAATAACTTAGTTAAATAATATTGCAATTGCGAGAAAAAAAAAATCAGAACTGTGAGATAAAAATGTGCAATTACCATGTTTTATTTCTAATTCAGTGGTAGATAGAGGCTTCCATGATTAAGGCCTGTTCACACCAAGAATGATAACTATAACAATAACAATCACTACTATAAAGTTTTAATAATCATTCTAATTCTTTGAGAATAGAGATCCACACTACTGTATTATGATTATCACACAAAGCAACAATATTGTTAGAATCAGAAACATAATTATTTTTTTTCCAGTTGATGAATGATAAAAACATTCAAAGCCAATCAGAGCTCCCGCATTTAAAGCAACAGACTAAAAAACTGCAGAGTGTGCTTAAAATAAACAGAACCTTATCATCCATTGGTTTATAATATAGTCATAGATATCTATACATAGATTCTACATTCAACTGCTCCATTGATGCATTGGTCAACATGTTGTCACTCATGGTAAAAATGTATGAGTTTTCCATAAAGCCTCAACATTGCACAGCCTCTGGTTGTAAAAAAAAACACCTGGATATAAACTGAGAAGAAATTGGATAACCTTTCACAGGTAGGAATGTGTTGGTGTGTGTTTTTATATGTATTAACTCAATATAACACTTTCTTTTTTAAACTATGGTAACTTTTTAATGTTGTGTTAGCTTTGTCATGTATGTGTTAGCGTAGCAAGAAACAGATAGCAACAGATGCTAATGAGGCATCTATATAGCAATCATTATAGTTTTCACTCTCTTAGCGAAATGTTTTCTTCTGTATTCCTTCTGAAAAGATATTGTCTGCTGCCTTACATGTTAAAAGCCACTAAAAGCACTTAGCAACTGTATAGCAATGCTATGATAGCCACCCAAAACACTCTAGTATTACATTTTCAAAATCTATTTTTGCTTAAAGGTGCAGTAAGGGATTTCTGAGAAATGATGTTGAAAGTGGATCGGACTTGTAGCCAATCACCAGTAAGGGGCGTGGCCAGTGGTGATGTGGGAGGTGCCTGTGTTGAATAGCATGTTCGTAAATTCATGAAAGGAAAGATAGGGGTGTGATTCTTTTTGATTTCAAATTCCAGTTCTCAGAATTTGCTTTCTGCACCTTTAAATGGCATAATTACAAACCCCCATATGTCTCTGTGTAATTCTATCTTACAGTAAAACGCATGAGGATACTGAAGCTGCGGTCAGTGATGTTGAGATGCCACAGGTTAATTCTCAGGTCGTCGGCAGACAGGTATGTTTCACAGTCACTGTTGACGCTGATGGAGTTGATGTGATATGCATGTGCGTTAGCAAAAACACGCCGCGGGGACGCCTCCACCAAGAGATCCATCGGCCGCAGGACAGGGACCTAGACAGTGCAGAAACTCACATCATGCAAGAAGAAGAAACAAGAGCAAACCGAAGGAGAAATGCTGCACACCTGAAGAGTGGTGATTGTTGAGAGGTCCTTCAGTCTGCCCTTCTCGTCTATCAGATTATAGCCTTCTGCTCGCTTGTCTCTCTCACTCACCTTCCACAGCTTTACGGTCTTATCTGACAAGAAATTATGACATTCTTAAAGACACAGCACTGTGTTGTTTTGGCATTGTGTTATATAAAGTTGCAAGCGTATGCACGAGGATGTTAGCAAGCGTTTCAGCTCTTACCATTGGTTGTGAGGAGGAAGTGGGCGGGGTTATGTGGAGGCAGCCAGCGAATCTTATTGATTTTTTCCTCAATCTCCAAACTTTTCAGGTAATCAAACTCAGGCTCATGACTCTGAAATGTACTATAAACATTATATTCGCCCTAAAAGAGAGAGGTAAGGAGATAAGACAACGGAAAGTAGTAACTTTTTTCATGAATGAATTAATTCTTCTAAAACTTTGCTAGATTTACAATGTTAATAACAGCGGAAAAAGCATCTGTACAGTCTGTCAACAGGGTTAATTATTTATTATTATCTTAATTCTGCTGCTTACTTCCTTTATTAAGATATTTGAGTAAATATTGTAATATTAAAACAATCTTTATTATAATAAATATAATGTATATAGTAAAATGTAAATAACATAAAATTCAAATATATAAATAATTTAATTGTTATTAAAGGCCCCATGCATGAATCTAAATCATAGCATTGTGGTTTTGCCCACTTACAGATCATCTGAATGCAAAAAGTTCACCGAATTAGCGTAAACAAGATATGCACATTAAACATGTATTGGGCCAAGATGTTACTGTGATGTAAACTGAATGTTACTGACTGAAAAAAGAAAGAGAGTAAGCCAAAAATGCTTCAGTTTGACCCATTTAGCTTCCTGTTTCAATAGGAAGTTTGTGAAAAAGGGAAACATAAAAAATGTGTTTGTGAGAGATGACTGACCTGTGGTTCTCTCTGAAAGATGACAACCCTCCCACCCTTATCTCCCGTAGCCAAGAAGTCTCCAGTCTGGTTGAACTCCACCGTAGAGATGACATCCGCTGGATCACACACAAGATTGAAAAAGAAAAAGATTTAACTTTTGGTTTTGCCAAAAACTTGCTTAGGCCTCTATTTATTGTTGGAGATCAGATGGGCCTCGGTCAAACACTGCTTTGCCAAAGTAAACAAAAAATGCCAAGCTGTGCACGTTCACTTTGTTTGTGAACACAAATACAAAGGTCAAAAGGTGTCTCTGTCCAGTTCCATCACTAGTCAAAAGTTTGGACATTTAATTTTTTATTTATTTTTTATTATGACTAATTTTCACATTTTTAAATAATGGGAAACATCAAAACTATGAATTAGCACAAATGAAAATATGGAAATTAGGCATTAATCAAATTGTTGAATCAGAATGATCATTTGACTTTCTTTATCTTATTCTTACACCATGGTTATTTTAGTTTAACTGAAACAAATACATAATAAATAAATAAATAAATAAATTGTTAATTAAAAATAATTTCTCATTTTAATTTAGTTTAAACTGATGTACTAAAATTACTAATAACAAAACTGAGATAAAAATAAATCATAACAAAAATGACCAAAACAACAAAATCACAATTTTTTTAAAAAATAAAAATAAAAGTGAATTAAAATATAATGATTCAAATGATTAAAAACTATAATTGTATCTGATATTAAAGTAACACTGCTGAACACTTCACAAAACGTCACGAGGTGCATCATGGGATGCATGTAAACAGTATTGAAGTAGTTCCCACATTGTTGACTGCTTCATATAAAGATGTTTATTATTGTATAAAAAACTAATTTCAAGCATTTCAAGAAAGCCTTACATGAAACAAATTCAATTAAGTGTGTAAAAACCTTTGACTGACAGTGTAGCTACTGTGAGATTTTGTAGCGTACGATTGTGTGTGTGTGTGTGTGTGTTACCCTCTGTGTACTCTGGCTCCAAAGCTGCGAGATCTGAACAGAGAACTGGGCTCAGCATTCTGGGACGGAACCAAGAGCAGGTCTGCAGCTCTACCAATCCTGCAAAGAGGCGGAGTCTCATGATGATGAGCGTTAAAATGTGAGAGGAAGGGTTACAACATGCTACTGGTGTTTTGATGTCTGCCAGAGAGATTCTCTCCTCTGTTGGAATGATTCCAGACACTGATATTTAAGCATGCATGTCACATGAGTGCCAGCAGAAAAGTCCAGATCTGTTTTGGGTTCCTAGATTAGAGATGAGTGGATCTAATCTTGTTCTATATCTACATAAACATTCGATTATCGCTGTGGGGGGATCCTAGATCTGTCACACATATACACAAACATCTCCATCTGGTCCAAAAGCACTAAATGGCCATTAAAGAAGATCACAAAGCACATTTATGCATGTAAACATCATAAAAAGCATGAAACAATTCAAATGGAAGACAAGGCATACTTACAAAAACACTCTTTTACCTTCAGTCACATCGTTGTGTTCAGATGCTGATATATTCATTCAGATCCATTGCTGTGTTGCTTTGTACAAAAGGTGTCTGTGAAGGTTTGTGTTTGTTTGATGGATGACACCCATCCATTTTTTCTCATCCATTAGCATGAAGGTCTGCTGCAAAGCGTCATGGGATTTATGAGCGGTAAGTCCACACGAAGAGGCTGACACTCTACAGAATATAAACTCCACAAAAAATGCTGAAGAAAAAACTGAATGTCTTGCCTCAGTTTGGATGCATCTACACCCGGCGGACTCTACCGGTCAATTCATTCCTGTTGGGTTTTCCTGATATCAGAGGTAAACACAGGACAGCTGGAAGGCGCGTAGGCATAGTGATGTTTGTGCAAAAGAATGAGGGAGGGGTACAATTCTGTCTATTCTGCTGCATAGACTCCTCCTCCAAAGCATATCACTGAGAGGGAAACACAGATGCCGAGTGACGTACTCTCGTCCAATCGTGTCACTGGTCAGGGAGTTGTGGCCAATGGGAGAGCAGCTCATCATCACATTGAGCAGCGACCACCCACTCCAGCCTCATACTAAAAAAGTTTCAAGAGTGGTTGCCTGGTAACCGCATCTGTCTGTGAGAGCAGAGCATGAGTCTGGGAGGAAACATGAGGCATTGCAACGGTTACATAAAGATGTGAGAAACCTCAAGAATATTCTGTAGACAGACAAAATGCACATAAAGAACAGCCTTTAGAGTAAAAAAAAAAATGCATTTATTAATAAACTATGCTATTAATTTCTAACGTCACCTATGTTCATCTCCATTGGACATTAAATGCGACAACATTACTATTAAACAAAGCAAACTCAGGTAATCCAATAAGTTAAAACACAAGAGAAACAGCATGCTGTGCACAACCAATACCGGGCACAGAACTGAAGAAACTGAGAGGGGTTAAATACACAGTGGTAAAGTGAGACGGAAGAGCCTCTAATCAGTTAAACAATGAATAACTATGGCAACAAAGGAAACAGGAACTAAACACACTGGAACTGAACACAGGCGAAACAGGACAAAAGAATATCAGAATAGTGGTCCATGGACACAAACACATGCCTTATGTGACAGAGGTTGGTGAAACAGAGGCAGACCAGGGGAAGGATGGAGGGCCAGGTCTAGGAGGAGTAACAGAGGAAGGGGACAGGACTGGAGCAGGGTACCAAAGTGGAGCAGTCAGGGTTGGAAACCACCATGGCGGAGCAGCTGGAATAGCAAACCAAAAAAGGAGAGCAGATGGAGGGAAGAACCATGGAGGAGGAGATGACTTGATGAAGGTGGAAGCCCAGAGCACAGGTAGTGCAAAGGCCCACAGTGGAATTGATGGGAGGAACCAGGATGGAGTTAGTGTCCTGACTGCCAGTGATGGAGCCGAGGGATGTGGAGACCCAGGCAAAGCTGAGGCAATGACAGGACCTGAGGACACTGCAGGATCCAGTGCCCTAGGCAGAGCTGCAGGGACAAGCACCTTAGGTGGAGCCAGAGTACCAGCCAGCTGTGAGGATGTCTGTCCCAGGTGGAGCCGGCTGACTCTGTGCTGGATAGGATCAGCGACGATGAAGAAAAATCTGTGCAGGGAGGGATCACCAGAGGGACAAGATGATTGCCAGAATTTCCCTTCAGTGAAGATCATCTCCTCACTGACTCTGCAAGCTAAAAGCTGAAGATAAGAAAGAAGCTCAGTCTCCTGCTCACTGCCTTGAGAAGAAGCCACCAGCAGCAGAAGACGTTTACCCTGTGGCCATTCAGCTTTTAAATTTTCACTACAGCATTTGTTGCAAAAGTTGCGCGGTGAGTGTGGCTCAGATGGGCACAGGATGCAGGCATGGATTTTGTCTGCTTAATCTACCTTGATCCCCTTTGCAAGTGGGAAAGGTTGTGTTATGAAGTTTTCAGCCTGGCGGCTTGGGTTTCATTTTTAGCTCATACTTACAGGAGCCCTCAGTATAGGGGCTCCGGGGCTGGGCTCGCAGAGCGGCTTCATTCTGCACTTACTTATAGCACGGTGTAACTGGATGCATTCCCCATAATGTGTTAACGCAATGGGAGAGACCTTTCAAAAGGGTGCTCTCCAGTTACTTATGTAATCTCGGTTGCCTGAGATAAGTAAACAAGAGTTGCGTAGGCTGCCATGCTAAACGTGAGCCAACGACTGTCACTTCAGTTGAAAGTTTCTGAAGAAATGGCTTTCAGAGCTGATTTATATAGCAATCGGCTCCACCGTTTTGGCAGGTTAAAGAGACATTATTTTGTGCAGCTACACGAAAGTGGTCAAATCAGGCTTCAGGATCAGAGTAAACAGGAGTTTCCTGTTTTTCTGTCTCTGATTTATTTTTATAATACGGTGAGAACTATAAAAACATGTCAATCCAAAATGGATGTTTGATTGCAAATATATTGAACAACAGCCCATAACACTTTTGGCTTTGTCTGGGTTGTGCATACAGTCAGTTCACTGCCTGACCTGCACAGATAGCATAACAATAATTATAACTACACACAGACACACATGGTGTACTTGAATGGCTGATACTGATATACTGATATACTAGCTTGGAACTGATGTAAGAAAGCTACATTTTATTAAATAAAAAAAAAAAAAACATTTAAAACTTTATTTTGTGCTGTTTCAGACATGTTTGCTGCATGAGTTTCACTTCGGCTGGAGGGGAGGAGTCTCTTTTCACACAGAAAAGGCTTCTAAATGAAAGTGAAAATAAGAAGATCGGACACAAGAGTGTAACACCAACATTAGGTAAAGCATGCAGTTTTATCAACATTTTGATTAATATGCTCAGATATTTTTCTCCTTTAGGATCTACACAAACCTGATAGCTCTAGAATGACATTTGAGCACTACACTCCTTGAAGATTATTTGTAAAGCTTGTGTAGGGTTACTGGCATAGGAAATAGACGTGGGATACTGTTTAGGCTACCTATGTTTTTGTTTAGAGAGACTTTTTGATGGGAACCATAAGCAAAGTAAGCTGCAAGTATCCAGTTTAGGGACTGAACTGATACATTTACACTAAATACTATAACCACAAAAAATCTTAAATGTCACGTAATGTCATAAGTATTTTTGTAAGCTGTTCATTTACAAGATCAAAGTGTCTGAATGTATTGATGAATCTAAACCATAAGTTTGCATTCAGTAGCCATTGTGACTGTTGAGAGCCAAGCAGACAGTAGCGGTATTAACACAAACGTACGGAAGCCACTGGTGCATGCCACTCTGTGCATGAGTTTACAGAAATTAACCATGGTTTTATTGTAGTAAAAGTGTAGTAACCATATTTTGTTTTTGGTGTATAGATTACCATTTGTATAACCACCTTTTACTACAAATCCATGGTTGAACTAGCAAAACCATGATTAATTTGTGTTTACCATGATTTAGGTTTTTGGTTTTATTTGTGGTAAAACCATTGTTTATTTTCATAAGGGCAGTGGCACATAATGTGACACTTCAGGTTTTCGACTTTCGACGTAAAAATGGGTGCCGCCATTTGTAAATTCTTTGGGTCTAGCTTCCGGTCTCATTTGCGTCCAGCTGTTTTTAGCTGTACAAAACAATCCTTTTGCTGCTTGATATTGACAATTGATGTGTCCTATCATATTATTTTAATCTCTTATCTTAATTAAGAACACACTGGTTTGTACTGCAAACAGTTTTACAGTTTACTGAACGTTGTTATTCTCCTCATTATTTACCTATTACGGCTAATGAAATGGAAGTCTCACCCATAGGCTTACTTCCACGGTAAGGAAAAGGGTGGATAGGTAGATGTTCCATTCTACTGTGCCAAGCATGTAAATGCGTCCACCATCTTTAACGGTCAGCTTGACGTCACACAGCATAATAATCAATGAATATTAGAAGATGCCAAAATCGCGCACAGCCTCTGGTTGTAAAAACTGCCGGGGGTTTAATTCCCGAAGAAACGGGGTCACCTTTCACATGTGAGAATGTGTTGGTTTGTGTTTTTAAATGTATTAACTAAATATTACAAGTTTTGAATGATTGGTAACTTGTTTACCATGATGCAATTATACTAAAAGTGAACTTATAGGCATACTGATAGTTTATTAATTAAAAACTTTGTACACTTTGAAGTATAGTCTCAGTAAACTAATGGCTTAGTAGTTTTATACTGCAAGTATACTCAAATGTTTTCTTTAAGTGAACTTTAAATCATACTTTAAGTATACTACTATGTCCCTATTTAGGTTTTAATTTGTATGTATCTTGTTATATGAATATCTGAATATACAAAACATCCAAAATAAGAACAGGATATCTGCTTGTAAACAAAAACATTAAATTTTAGCTTAATGCATTATTTTTTTTAACACACTTTAATGTGGGTAAGTTTCACAAAAAATAAAGAAATGACATTTTGAACATAAAGCTGAAAAAAAGACTGAATTTGATTCAGAATGATAATCAAAATGTAGATGGAGTCGATCTACCCCCCGAAGCTTGACTGTAATTATTACCTCTTCATCAGTCTACATTTTATTCCATAATGTTACAGTTTTGATGCTGTTTCATGTCAGATGATCGTGTTAGATTACATGTGTTATTATCTATTGTTTCTTTTTCTTCTTGTGTTATTTTTTTGGAAATTATGTACAGAAGATGTGTACTAGCGCCCTCTACCGTATAACAATGAAAACACGGATTCTAGGAGCACGACTATAGCTCAAATATTTGTAAACTTTTTGTAAGTATAAGTCAAGTATATTTAAATGTTATTTTAAGTATATTTCTGAGTTGTTCTTTCATTAAGTGTGTGTTGCACGGTCTATGTTATACTCCGGCTGGTCTCAAAGACCAGAAATAAGCGTGCACATACTTGCGTCGCCATCCGAAACTCACAGATGCTATCTTGTGCGTCTAGCCTAGCTAAAAATCTGGCGAGGGGCCAGAATTGGGCACAATACCAACACTAAGCATTGTCTGATAGGAAAACCATTACGCATAAAGACATGATCCTCTCTGTATGTTAAAAGATGCCAAAACCCTCTGATGTGATGATAACCACGCCAGTATACCAGCAACAGCAGTATGAAGTCTCCAAGTTCCTCAAGACCAAGCCGATGGCTCTGGGGGTAAAACAAACTTGTCACGCTCTGTGTTGGTTTGTGTTCCTGTTAGTGTGTATGCTCTTATTTTCCCATGTCTTCATGGTTGTTTAAGTCCTCATTTATCTCTATGCACTCAGTTGTCCGTCAAGTGTGGTTTGTTTGTTTGTATAGCTATCTTCTTCTGTGTTAATCTTTGTTATTTTGGTAAATAAACTAAGCTGCATCTTCTTCTTGCCCTTCCTGTTCAGAGTGTATGAATTAATAACAGGCACTATATCTTATGTTTTTGTCTCACAGATTTTGGAAATACTGATAACCTTATTGGCACTCGGTTTGACGGTGCATAATGAGAGTTTTTATGCTTTCTGGTCACCAATCATTGTAAGTCAATCATTTCAATATCTTTACAACATCATACAGGGAACAGCTACTGAATTCTGTTCCCTTTCTGTACAGTCCTTTATAATTGGAGCCATAACAGTCTTGGCTGCTTACAAACGTAAACCACATCTGGTTAGTGTAAACTTTACTGTCTTAAGAAGAAGTAATACAGTATGATTAAGAAAAAAAACAAGAGTAATTCTATTTGTTTGTTTTTTGTTTGTTTGTATTGTAGGTCAATATCTCACAAATGCTCAGCTATGTAAATTTTGCAATAGCTGCTTTCTCCCTCCACTCTCACATTCTGTATGTTTTGGTAAGTGGTTGCATGACCTACTGTATGTGTGTGTGGGTGTGTTTTTGTGACATATCAGGACACAACACTGTATAATGACATGGGTATGACCCAGGTATTACAAGGAGAGGGTGACTTATAAGGACATAACCCATGTCCCCATTTTTCAAAACACTTATAAATCATACAGAATGAGATTTTTTGAGAAAGTAAAAAATGCACAAAGTTTCCTGTGAGGGTTAGGGTTAGGTGTAGGGTTGGTGTAGGGCCATAGAATATACAGTTTGTACAGTATAAAAACCATTAGGCCTATGGGATGTCCCCACTTTTCACAAAAACAAACGTGTGGCTATGTGTGTGTGTGTCTAGTAGTGCTGGGTATTGACACAGATTTTGATTCAGTTTTAAATCCCAAGCTTGCGATTCGTTATCAATTCAATTGGATATACATTCAATGCATGTATGGTCAAGATGATTTGCTGAAGTTCAGACCGAGCATCAGAATGTGGTGGAAAGGTGGTTTAAGTGACTTTGAATGTCACATAGTTGTTGACGTTAGATGGGCTGGTCTAAGTATTTCAGAAACTGCGGATCTAATGGGATTTTATGCGCAACAATCTCCAGGATTTACAGAGAATTGTCCAGGAAAAAACAAGATAATATCTGGTGAGCAGTAGTGCTATGAGAAAAGTCTTGTTGATGAGAAAAGTCTTGTAGTACTATGAGAAAAGTCTTGTTATTACGCTGGTACTTTGGCAGATTTAGTACTGCCATGGACCACTGACTCCCAAAGCTTTTGATATTCTTCATATTCTGTGTGGTGGTAACTAACTCTTCCAATAAGTTTAAATAGATTTTGACCTTCTATGGGCATTTTTACTTTTATAAAGCCAGTTTTTCTATTCCCATTTTGACAGATCTTTTGTGTCAGATTCTTAAATTTAATTAATAAATTCAAATAGTAAGATACTATAGGGCTGTTACCAATCAAATGTAAAAAGTATCAACAATGAAATTTGTATTTGAAATGCAGAGGTGGCACGGCATCTGCATCTGGTGGCATTTAGACACATTCACATAGACTGTTTAATGCAGGACGGCTCATGGGAGTTGTTGTTCATTGGAACACGCGCTCTGTCGCTCCCTATCATTCCTCATTCATTCTAACTTAGTATTTTGACAATCACGTCTTTTCAAACGGAGAGACGGTTTCAACGGCAACAACATAAACAAACGTTACTGCGCATAAGCGCTTTTGTGGACCTAACTTAAAGGTGCTGTAGGGAACTTTTGTAAAAAAAATATTTTTTACATATTTATTAAACCTGTCATTATGTCCTGACAGTAGAATATGAGACAGATAATCTGTGGAAAAAATCAAGCTCCTCTGACTCCTCCCAGTGGTCCTATTGCCATTTGCAGAAACTCCATCGCTCCCGGTAAGAAACAACCAATCAGAGCTGCGGTCCGCAACTTTGTTTGTGTTCAAAATGTAGAAAAATGAACATAATAAGCGAGTACACCATGAATCCATTTTCCAAACCGTGTTTTTAGCTTGTCCTGAATCACTAGAGTACATCTATAATAAGTGTTTATATTCGGACTATTTTAGATTGCTTCGGGGATACCGCGGCGGAGTAACCCAGTACCTTTGTGATTCTTCATAGACATAAACAGAGAGAAGTAGTTCCAGCTACAATGTTCTTCTGCAAGACGCAAGCAGTTCTGTTTATTAACCGCTAGATCGTCAAAAGTTCCCTACCGCAGCTTTAACTTCCGGTAGACTGCAAATAGAATCAATAACAACAGCCAAGTCCCTCTAGAGTAGATATTTTTTTATACCAAACAAAATGTTTGCTGCGTGGATCAGGCGGACTTATTGAAAATGCAAATTCATTATTTGCCAACAGGAGATGTTTAAGACATAAAGCGCGAGAAATAGAGGTTTCCCCAGTAACAGCTGTAAACGAAGCAGAGCTGGTACGCTCATACGCTGCTATCAGGCATATCACATGCAAGTCCTCCTTCAGAAATACAGCGATATAAAAACACCTGTGCCTCGTTTTGATATTTAAACATATAAATGTAAGGAATTATTATTATTAAACATGCAGTAAGTAACGTTACTTATGTTTATTCAATGAAGCCTTTTTTAAAAAAGATCAGTTTTAAAATTGTGGTGAGTCTCCAAAAATAAATAAATGTATGGGAAACACATCCCACAGCACAACCACCTGAGCCCAACTTCAGTCTACACATCACCTTGACTTTAACTGCGTTTCTAGAAGGCACCGCACCCAGACCGATATACACAACACAGACCGGAAGTTAACTTAGGTCCAGGCGCGTGCATCCGTTGAAACCGTCTATATGAATTATGAGACCCCTATCAAATCAATATTCCATCTAGCTAGTAGTAATATGTGTTAAAAAACATGGTCGCCTTTCATTAATAATTATAATTACGTTATACTATGATATCGAACAAGTTAGAGAACTGCATTCGAAGCTACTTTATTCAGCTAGATATAGAACAAATGTAGATTTACATGAGAGCTAGTCCGTCTGCGTTTTACACAAGACATCATCGTTTCACAAAATATACGGATAGATACAGTTAGCTGAATGGATGCATACCTGTTTATCAGAATGCAAGCGAGTTCGGCATCTCTCTGTAGTTTCAGCTTGTCACGAAGTTCTCTCTATCTTGGAAATGCAACTCCAATATTTACCCGTGTCTTGTTGCTTCTCTTGTCCCAAAACCATCTCGGGATCATTTATTTCACCCGTGCGTTTGTGCTTCACAGAACGTGCAGGCAAAGCATAATCATGATCCATAACTAAGTTATTGATTGAGGTTTAAATACGAATATAAACAATATAAATATAAAATATAATAGTCTCGATCAAGGCTACTACTTTTTCTTCTTCGTCTCGTCTTTGCTTCTGTTCACCTTTGTATTTGGCAGTTTCGCAGGAAGTTAGATAAACTATAGGGGTCAAAGTTTATACGATGCCATAGACGGGCGACAAAACGGAAATAAAGAAACGTGTCGTGTCTTCTAATTAAACTATAATTTTCTCCGGATTTGAAAGTTTGTGGAAACTGTCGGGATGATGTAAGTACACAACTAAAAAATATATATAACATAGATATAGTGATTTCTGCTATTTTTAAAGCAGAAAAATTACATATTGCGCCTTTAATGCATTTAACCCGCAGTTACAATTGCATAAATAATGTTTTGATGTTTCAAAAATAAATATAAACCTAAAACAGCCAGTGGGTATCAGCAAATTACTGCATGAGTGAGTCATTGAGTCATTGATTCAACTTATTTGTTCAAACAGCTGATTTATTCAGTAATGAAACATGCATGTACTGAGTGTCTGTAACGATGAGCCAGAGATGTTCGGATCCATATGCAAACCTTTATTATAAGGATGGTCAAGACAGGCAGTAATCAGAAGTATATTAGTAATCAGAAGTATATAATAAGTAATGGGCATAACATTCAATAAACCAGTCAGAGTGTCACCTCCCATTCCCTTTAAGAGTGAGATGCGCTCGTGCCATGGCGGATCGCTATTTACATTTGCATCATAGATGTGCAATTGACAAATCTGCAGCAAATGCCTGATGCTATCATGTCAGTAAGGAGCAAGTTTTTTGAGGTTTCTAGCACCTGTTTGAGTCCATGCCACAAATAATTAAGGCAGTTCTGAAGGCAAAACAGGGTCCAACCCGGGACTATTTTAGGTGTACATAATAAAGTGGCCAGTGAGTGCATATCATACAGTACATGGCAAATTTTCTCATTTTAAAAAACGTTCTTGACTAATATTGTTAAAATTAACTGATTTGTATACAAACACTTAAGTTATAATACTAAATTTATAATTACAATATTATGTTATATAGTGCATATTATTCAAAATGCTCCTCTCTAGAGTAGCCTATATTTTTCTAGAAGACTTAACTAGTTTATGGCCATTGACATTTTTGAGGTAAACATTATGCACTATACTGTTTGTAAGTTGTTTATTGGTTTATTGTGTATTATTTTTCACACCTGAAACACTAATTGAGTGATCACATGAGAAATGAAAGTTTTTTTTTTGTAACTTTAGCAATCTTTCAACATATCCTCTGATGTTCATTCACGTTTATTTTGTGTTGTAACTAAATCCCTATAGATTAAAATGATTTACTCTGTCTCTAATACAAACTTAAATATAAGTGCTTAACACGGATAGTCTACAACAGTACAACAGCAGTGTCCTTTATACTGGTCCATTTAGATCTAGCACCTGGACTATATTGTAGTACATAATTATTGTATCTCTATTAATTAGATCTTTCCGGATGTGACATACTATGTCCTTATCGCCTGTGATATCCTGATCTTCATCTTCTCTCTTGCTATTGCTGTAACCTCCTGTTCCTGTTGCTGCAATCCAAAGGTAAACATCATCCAAAAAATACAAAAATCAATGATCAGATGAGATATATGTATAATAAACATGTTGCTGGTTCTCTTTCAGTCAACCCCTGTCATGGTCAGTTATGTGACCACAGATATGCCTGTCAACCGCTTCATGCTAATAGGTCAGCAGGACCCCTCTGCAGTGGTTCAGTCCGTTAATTCAGTCCTGTACATGCAGCCAGCAGCACATGGCTTAGTCACACTTGCTCCTCTGCCAAATTATGGTTTTGTCCCCAATGCATCTCCACCAATCTACAGTCCAGTGCCAACTACACCTCCACCCAGTTACGACAAACTCCCAGATGCACCTCCACCAAACTTTGGTCCAGCTGCAAGTGCACCTCCACCAGCATATGAGGTAATTATGAGCATTTATGACCTACTACATCAGAAAAACTGTTGAAACCCAATAAATCTTAAGCCTTCAATCAAATTTGCTTGCTCTGATGCACTGTGTTCTGTTATTGCAGTATGAAGATTTACAGACCAGAAGATGAACTAGATCTCAGACACAAAAGGGAATGTTTGAAGTTATGGTGTTGGATTATGGCGAATGGAAAACCCAAAATTATATTTAAGTTTGTAAATCAAATGAATGGGAAACATACATCAGAGGACGAGAAACACATTTCATTAAGTTTCATTCGCCCAAATGTTTAATGTACCATTTGATATGATTTTACTAAATACATTGTTGTTGTTGTTGTATTTTATTTAAGTGCAGTTTTTTGCACATTAGACAGCACAATGGAATTTTTACTTGATTGATTCAAACCAGCTTTTTTTAACATCTACAATCCTATCAAACAGTGTTCAGTGTGTACTTTTAAAGAAAAGATCATCTTTACATTTGTATCACTCAAACAAGTGGTTTGCAAAGTCAACTCATAAATTTACTATTTATTAACCTCTATAATAATTACCTCTTGAAAATAGACTGACAAATGAATTTAGATTAAAATTCGTTTTTAACCTGTCCTGCCACAAGAGGTGCCATTTCCAGCCCATCACAACAGACATTAGCACAGCATGACCTGTTCAAAAATATTTCAGAAGATCTGAAAACAAAGCATTGCATATCCACATTTCCACTTTACCTCAGCACTGAAGCAGAGGAAGATGGGTTTAGATGACCAAAATACTTAACTACACTGTGGGTCTGATCAGTCTGATCTTTTATTCAGATCACAGCTAATAAAACCAGTACAAAAAATTAACGTACTGTAACTAAATTATAAACTAGATGATTATCAGATTGCAGCCATTCACACTAATTTATTCCAAACGTTGTTCTCACAACTGTGTGTTTTGTGAATGCATTTGTGCAATTCAGATCTTCTCTCCTTTTAATAAATAATCAAACCAAAGCCTAACAATTGTAAATAAACATGTACTTCTTTATTATATGGAAGCTTGTTTACCACAAAATAATGAATAAAAAATATATAAAATAAAATATTTTGAGATAAAAAAAATATAATAATCTTGCAGTTTATATTTTGCAGTTCAGACTTTTTGTTTCTCTCATAACTGTAGAGTTTATATCATTTGTGAGGGATGTATCTTGCAATCTGAGTTTATATCTCACAATTCTGATTTCATTACTCACAGATCTGTTTTATATATATTTTTTCCTCTGAATTGTGTGATATAAGGTCCATATAGATATAGACTTAGAATCATGGGATCAGAATTGTGGTATAAAGAGGATTTACAATTTTTTTGTTTTTATTCAAAAAAACATTGTACATTACTAAAATTGATCTGTTGCTGTTTAGATGTGGAATATTTTAATTAAAAAGTTGCTAAAGCATGAATAAAAGGCGTTACCTCTTTGTTCTTACATGTGGGCATTATAATAAGAGAAGAAAGCTGGAAATTTACCCGGACGATGGGCGAGAGCCTTGAAGACATCAGGCAAAACACCTTCTGTTGCCAGTGACTCAAGCAGCACAAATTTATTTTTATTTTGTGTTTTTATAGAAGAATAAAGACCAGATGAGTTTGAAATGAGTAAATGATGACAGGCTTTTTGGGTGGACTACCAGATGTGATGCCAAACCTGTTCAATCTCCTCCATCAGATCCATGATACCAAATGGCAGGATCTTCTTATTTGCCACTGGAAACTACCTAATTTACTACTAACTAATTTTCCAAGTTTAACATTTAGTTTATGAGTGTATGATTACAATGCAGTGATTTTAAGCATTTACAGAAAGATATATACAGGTGGACTTGCATATTTGGCATTCATTTACTGCCACCTTCATTTTTTATTATGACTAATACCACATTTAGAAATAACGGGAAAGTCCTCATATGAAATTACACAAACAGAAAGTTGCTGAGGTGTGGCTTTAGGACCAGAGAACATTAGGTGTTGATGAGTTTAATTCACCTCCTGCCCTGCACAATTAAAGAAAGTAGTAAATAGTACTTTTACAGATTTTGCAACATTCTGTAATGAATCCCCCCACCCCCTAAATGGAGGGGAGGAGTCTGTTTTACATAGACCTCCTGAATGAAAGTGAAAATGATTAGGCTAAAGCAGGATCCAAGATCAACACCAACATCAGGTAAAGCAATCGCGAGATATAATAATTAATAAGCTCAGAATCTTACTTTTTACATACAGCTCTATGAGCTCTAGAATTATATTTGAGTGCCACGTTCTCCTTATAGAAAGTTTGGGGTCGGGAGAGGTTGGTTAGAGATGATCAAAACTATATTTACCCAATATATTATTCTATCGTCAGATGACAGTCTCTGTGAGTTATTATTAAATCATTCACTTTTTCCCCCACAAGATTTAAACGGATACGTGTACTATACATACATGAAGACAATCAACTTCAGTGTTATAATCACTGTAAGAAGCGTCAGAACGAACCGATTTTTCACTAACGAATCTGACTTCCCAAATATTCATGTAGTTTTCATAGTTTTCATATGACATCACACTTTTACAGAAAGCCTTTTCCTTCGCTGACTGCCATTTAAGGTTTACGAATTAAGTAGTAATAAGAAAGTGAATTTAAAAGGTCAGAATCACCTTATAAATCGATGCTTTTTGTCCTGTAGAAAACAATTTGAGTTTAAATGCCGTATACATCGTCAATAATACTGCATCTGATCTATTAATATCACTGTTATAACAAATTAAGGCACTTTAAGGTTAAGTGTTTTTCCACATTAAACGTTTTAGATTGTGCCGCTATTTTAGTGATTGGGATAAGCGGCTGATATGGCCAATACTTGTAATTGTTCACGTCTTTCTTTTCTTTCTCTTGAGAGGTGATCTAAACATTTGAAGTTTGGAAACAGATGGAAAACGGACAGGCGTGTGTCGCAGTTGTTTGGACGTTTTGCCCTCTGGGTCTTCGGGACAGTCACGTGACTGAAATAGTGATGTGACGTTCGTTAACGGCTGAGGCAGTAGTATGAAGCAGAGCCGGTATGAAGCTGCAGCATAATATTACGCTGAGGGCTGTTTTAAGACGGGTTTTTTTTCCTTTTCTTTTTTCCTTTCTTTAATGCAGGACAAAAAATGATGTTGCTTTGATGTGTTGGCCTGCGTGATGATCAGGGGCCCTGGGCTTGAGGTTATGTTTGATCCTCTTCCCCCACTACAAATATCCTCAAATAGAGCCCCATACAGCAAGCAGTTTCGGCCCAGGTCTGGCCCATATCTGGCCTGCGTGGATTTCATGCGGGCCAGATGTGGGCCGGATCTGGGCCAACACTATGTTGCTGTCTGGGCATCATTATGGAGTAACACAAAATGCACAAATATGCTTTGAGGTTCATAAACAGTACAATTAATA
The DNA here is from genome assembly GCF_003368295.1 of Carassius auratus. Taxonomy (NCBI): domain Eukaryota; kingdom Metazoa; phylum Chordata; class Actinopteri; order Cypriniformes; family Cyprinidae; genus Carassius; species Carassius auratus. The sequence continues at coordinate 872,912 of NW_020523394.1, read as the reverse complement.
TGCAACATGTCTAGGCTATAGTCAAAGATTACATGTAATATTAACTACTCATTATAATATAATAAACAGGATGTCTTCTCTCAGTTGAGAGAGACCAAACCCCTGAAATAACTTTGAGCAAAAAGAAAATAAAATAAAAATAATAAAAAAACTAAAACAAACCCGGTATTATAGTATTATAAAAGTTATTGTCATATCTGTGTCCTCTTATATAAGGTTCTTATTTAATCAATAAATTCAAATAAATAAAAATGCATGCTGGCTATTAACAATCAAGTTAAATCACTGTCAACAAAATGCATTGATGGATTGTGCATAAATGTTAAGTTTAAATATAATATTTTAATGTAGAAATATTAAACGATTGCAAAAAGGAAATACAAATAAAACTTTCTTTAAAAATATGAAACTACAACCGCCAGTAGGTGGCAGCAAGTGACTGTCTTAATGAGTGAGCTGGATCAACTAATTCCTGTTAATTCTTCTTTCTTTCTTTATTTATCAAGGGACCATGCACAATTTTTAACATACATTTTCCATTTCATGTATTGTACCGGATTTAGCCAATCTGGTCAGCACTAACATAACATTACCCAGACAGTACCTATGTTCAGATACAATACATACATACATACACAGATACTGTCAGGGCCATAAATACATAATAAAAAAATCAGTCTATCAATTTAATTACCACAATCTCAATGATTACATAATTGGTTCAATTGAAAAAAAAGATTTTAAGTTCAATTTAAAAATTAAGAATAAAGTCACATTATACAGAAGGAGCCAGACCGTTTAGAGTTTTCTGAACCATACACAAACTTGAATAAAGTCTAAAATTATCAGTTAAAAAAATTATGTTTCTGTATGATCCTACAAGAATGAAAATGAAAAAGAATCTACAATTTTTAATGCCTGTTTATATAGAGATTTTAAAGGTTCAATAACAGTATCACCAGTGTGACCCAACATGCCAACACACACATACATTTGTACTTGTATCCCTTCACACTGTTGCGGAAGATCATTAATATACAAACTAAACAGTAAGGGACCTAGTACTGATCCTTGGGGTACACCCTGAATGCAAATCACAGGACTTACCCCCTTTAATTTTTACACATTGTTCTCAGACGCAATTCAGTGTCCTTCTATGTGAAATAATCATAAAAAACAGTTTATGCTATTTGATTGTGGCCTCGAAGGTCGTAGTTGTAGTGCTTCGCACACTGTGCACACGAAAAACTGTTATTCAGTTTTTATCTGATGTTACATTTTGAGTATGATTTGTTATGATAGTTTGTGTTTGAGATGGTTCACTGAGAACACATCACATCTATTTAATGTCTGCATTTACATCTAGAAGATGTTTTTTGTTTAGAGTGTTTGCTCATCTGCAGTATGTTCATATCAGATATTAAATCAATGTTTATGATTTAGAATGTATATAAATCTAATAACAACGTAATAACGTTCTGTAATAGTGTTTTATTTTCATATATTAGGTTTTAAAGTTTTATACTAAAAATAAAAAAAAAAATAGAATGATGGTATTTCAGAAAGGTTTATGCAGCCAGAAATATGAATAAATTGTGTTAATCTGAATTATAGTGTGATTTAACAAATCCGAATATTACGTTGCATTTTATAGTTTTTTAATGATTAAGTTGAATTACTTTGAATAATTTCATTATATTTGTGCAGGCAATACAGACATAGGTCCAAACATTGACAAATGTGGTTGAATTATTAAAGCAAGAAATTGGTATTAAATAAATAGATTTTTGGAACTGTTGTATAAAAGCCATATCACATATTTAGTTATGCTGTTCTGTATATATCAGCACATCTGGAGCCACCTGTGTCCTCGTGACCATATTACAGCCTTGCTGGTATTAGACCAGCATTCTTTGGTCATGTGACACTGGTATACAGGCTATGTTTGTGACTGACAAGGTAATGTTGCTGCGTTCTTCCACTCCATAGTAACTCTTCCACATTGTTAAGAAGCTCTTCAGGTAAATCTGGATTCCCAGCTTCAAGAATGACAGACCTGCTTTCTTGACAGTCAGTAAGTTTTGACTTCCAAGAAAGACGTGCAAAGACAAGATCCTCTCTTTATTTTCAAAGATGCCAAAGCCCTCGGATGTGATGGTAACCATGCCAGTACACCAGCAACAGCGCGAATACGTCTCCAGGTTCCTGACCACCAAGCCACTGGCTCTGGGGGTAAAAACTGTTCCACATCAAGAGAAGTTTACAGTGGGTCTGAAGAAACAAGCACTATATCTTATGTTTATGTCTCACAGATTTTGGAAATATTGCTAGCCTTATTGGGACTCTGTTTGACAATCTGGAATGAGAGTTTTTTTCTTCTCTGGTCACCAATCAGCGTAAGTCCATCATTTTAATATCAGTACAACGTTATACAAATACTGAACTCTGTTCTGTTTCTGTTCTACAGTTCACTTTAACTGGACTTGTTACAGCCTCGGCAGCAAACACATGTAAACCGTGTCTGGTTAGTGTCAGTAACAAAACAAAAACAAGCCTGAATAAGAGGAATTTATGGGCTTTATTTCTAACCATATCTTGTGTACTACAGGTCAAATCCTCACAAATGCTCAGCTATCTAAATGCAGCAGCAGCTGCTCTGTCTCTCCACTTTCACTTTTATTTCACTTGGGTAAGTGGTTGTTTTGAAACTCAAACATATGCAATTTGCATATGTCTAGATTAAATGTATTTAATCCAGACTTTGATTAAAGTGATTATACTGTATGTTGTGATATTTTATATGAATATTATACTGTTTAGATCTGGCAACCGGTTTTTGATTCATATTTCAGTTTATAATCACTGTGTGTCTGTTATTTAATCAGGGTGTATCCTGCTTTCTCCTTATGGGCTGTGATACTTTCATCTTCATCTTCTCTGTTACTGTTGCGTTAACTTCCTGTTCCTGTTGTTGCAGACCAAAGGTAACCAAACATCAAGATCATTCTCATCTTGAAAAAAATTATCAGATAGATGTGTAACAAATCTGACATTGGTTCTCTCTCAGTCGAGACGTGTGGAGGTCAGTTATATGGGCGCTGATTTGCCTGTCAACCATATTGTGCTCGTGGGCCAGCCGGACTCTTCTGCAGTGGTGCAGTCCATTAGTTCAGTGGTGTACATGCTGCCGGCTGCACATGGGCTAGTCCCACCTGCACCTCTGCCACATTACAGTCCAGTGCCAGCTCTACCTCCACCAACCTACGAGCAGGTCTTAGCTACACCTCCACCAAACTACGGTCCGGTCCCAAGTGCACCTCCACCAGCATATGAGGTAGTTATGAGCATTTCTGTAGGAAATCTATTTTGTAATTTATAATGGTTCATACAAATTAAAATCCTATAAATAATCTCTTCTAGTAATCTCTAATAATAATAATAATAATAATAATCTTTAATCATATTTGCTTGCTAACCTGCTGCACTGCACAGCTCTGATAGACTCTGTTCTGTTATTGCAGTATGAAGATTTACAGGCCAGAAGATGAACTAGATCTCAGACACAAAAGGGGATATTTGATGATTACACAATGGATTATAGCAAATGGGAATATATATATATATATATATATATAACAATAAAACAAATAAATTATTTTTGGAAAAAAAAAATCTGTGAATGCATGTTGTAAATGAATTTGTCACATAACAATTGTGATTATCTAAATTTGTTAGTTCTGTCCCCTTTAATGTGCCTTAGATGTAACAAATGTGGATGAGAAACATGAATGAGAAGGTTTTTTCTTTTTTTATTGTTTTTCCCCTCCTAAAATGTTTTAATTTTAACATATGTACATACCAAGGAAATTTTACCTGATAAATTCAGCTCAGTACTTACAGACTGACATTTAAAATCCTGTCAAACAGTGTTCAGTGAGTATTTTCAGAGAAAATACTTATTTATTACATATTAAGAGATAAAATTACATATTTAAGAGATAAAATTATAATCTCTTAAATACAGACTTTAACAGGTTATACATTTTATATTCAAGTTTGGCTTTGATCTGTCCTTCCACGTACTAAAGTGATGTTTCCAGCTCATGACAACACAACTCGTGGCTTGTTTAAATATATCAAATATACAACAGATGATTATCTGATTCCAAAGGAGAGTCATTCAAGAATGTATCAAATGTATCTTTTCTTCCTAACCAGTGTTACTTATTATTTTACAATAACCAAGACACTATTATAGCTTTTGTTAATATTTTAAATTCCATTTTTTTTGTATTTTGTTTTCATTTTAATTAAAGTTTTTTTTTTATGTTTAATTTTTGTTCTTGTCATTCTTAGTTTCTGCTCTTTTTTAATATGAATAAACAGTTTTCATTTTATTTAGTTTTAGGCATTTTAGTTTGTAACTAAAGTACTTCAAGTGAAATGAAACTAAAAGAATACACACACACACACAAACATATATATATATATATATATTTATACACACACACACGTGCATACACACACTAACATATATTCATATACACACACACGGGGTGGCACGGATCGCTAAAAAAAAAATGCTATATATATAAGAGAGAGAGAGAGAGAGAGAGAGAGAGAGAGAGAGAGAGAGAGAGAGAGAGAGAGAGAGAGAGAGAGAGAGAGAGAGAGAGAGAGAGAGAGAGAGAGAGAGAGAGAGAGAGAGAGAGAGAGAGAGAGAGAGAGAGAGAGAGAGAGAGAGAGAGAGAGAGAGAGAGAGAGAGAGAGAGAGAGAGAGAGGGGTGAATAATCTTCAAAATTCCTCATAACGACATTGTTAAACTGTATCGCCCTGTGTTCCGTGTGTTTATGTTTGGGATGGTATTCTGTCGTAGTCGTATTCTGCCACGCCTCATGAACATTCGACCAATGAAACCAACCTACGGAGTTATATTTAACTTCCTGTTTACACTGTTCAAGAAAATGAAGCAAGGCATAATAAGAGAAAACACGGAAGCTGAGCTCAGCGCCAAAGTAAAGGTGAGTTTATGCGTGTGAAAGAGCGAGAGAGAGAGAGAGAGCGACAACATTTTAAAAACATAACTATTAAATTGTAAAAAAAGAAAAAAAAATGGTATGACATATTACATTGTCAATAAAACACAGTAATTTTGTTATTTGATTAATATTTGAAAATATAAATTAACGCTATAATTATATTAGTTAAGCTTTGAAATTATTATGGGATGTTGGAGAATTAAATTGCTTAATAGCAGATCACAATAACACTATCCTAATAATAATAATAAGAAGAAATCGTAGTATATATATATATATATATATATATATATATATATATATATATATATATATATATTACATATATATAGTTACTAAAGTATACATATACTGTATAAAAGATCTAAATATATATTGTAATAATAATAATACTTGTTATTATTATTATTATTATTATTATATGTGTATATACATACATTACACATATATAATCAAATCGCTAATGATAAAAGGCGAATTCCTCAAACGGGTGCACAGGGACCTTTATTTTGAAGTTGTGTCTGCACGCGCGCTCATCAGGAACTGAATGTATATTTGTGTTGCAGTCGCAGTTTTCTGAACAAATCTCGTCCATATTAAGTATATGTTGGCATTTTAATAAACGCACATTAATCTGATCATGGGCGGGTACGGGGTGATGGCGGATGACGAGTCTCTGGATTATTCCGTGCACGAAGCCTGGAACGAGGCCACTAATGTTTACCTGCTGGTCATTCTGGTCAGTTTCGCCTTGCTGATGTACGCCAGAAAGTACGCGTGCATTTCATTTCACCTTCTTCAACCGCAAGATCACAGTAACATGAAACATGACAGTAGATTGTAATTAATATATCCTCTAATGGCAGCCATGAATATCTCGTTTTGTTTTCATGCAGAAATAAGAGGAAGATCATGCGCATCTTCTCTCTCCCTCCATCAGTCGACAGATCCTCCGAGCCCAGCTTCTACGACAGTCTGCAGAAGGTCCGGCTCAGACAACAGCTGGAGATGTATTCACTGGGTGGGTCGAGCTCTTTTCTTCTTGTCCTTTGGAGGTTTCTCTGGTTTCTCTGAAAGTTTCTCTCAAAATCCCACGCAGTCTGCACACTTATTGTTGGTAAATACAACTGTGAATTGCATGACTAAATAACAACAACAGAAAGATTCTGAAAGCTTCTATTTGAAGGACATATCATATTCAATTATTATTTAAAATAAAATAAATGTATGCATTTAGCAGACGCGTTTATTCAAAGCTATAAATTCTTTACCTTACGTGGATCCCTGGGAATCGAACGCACAACCTTACGGTGCTAACGCAATTTATTATTATTATTATTATTTATTTATTTATTTTAAAATTCCATTTTATTTTTGTTGTGGTACTACATTGTAGCATTAGACAATGTTGCAACTACTCTATAAAACAAACCACAATCATTATACATATTACAGTATTTTTATTTTAGTTAGGAATAAACAGCATATTATGAAATAGCTTTATCATGCTCACATGCATCATTTTTTATCAGAAATAGAGAGAGAAAGAAAAATAGTAATATTGTGAAATATTATAAAACAATTTCATATCGTTTAACATACCTTTTAGTTTATTCTTGAATTTTCAACATCCTTCCTTTAGTCTTCGGTGTCACGTGATGCTTCAGAAATCATTCTGATGCGCTGATTCGCAGCATAGTTTTTACTATTATCAATGCTGAAAACATTTGTGCTGTTTTATATTTTCGTGGAAACTGTGATACACCACCATTTATTTAAAACGAAGAAAAGAAAGATATTGATACCTTCATTCAGCAAGGATGCATTACATGCAGTGTTGTGGGTAACGCGTTACAAAGTAACGCGTTAGAGTACTCTAATTACTTTTTTCCTGAAATTTGTAACTTAACGCGTTAGTTTCGTGCGTAAGTAATCAGTAACTTCGTTATTTTTTTAAAAAAGTAATCCGTTATTTTAAGGAAAGGAAAATCCCGACTGCAGCCTGCTTTTTGTCAGACAGTAGTCCTAGGTCTACTCTGCCACCTGCGGATGTATCAGCGGAGCCGAAGCTCTGTAATCGTAAAGTCAATGGCTGTGATGCGTCTGTGCCCTGCGCCTGACCCTGTGTGTGTGTGTGTGTGTGTTTTTTTTTTTTTTTTCGAACTCCTGGCAAGATAGCAGAGAGGACAGCGTTTGGTTTATGGAAGTACGCACATTATTTTCAATTTGTCAACGAAAAAACGGTAAAATGCACACTCTGCTTTGGTGAAAAGCTTCTGTCGACCGCCAAAAATTCTACCTCAAATTTAACGCTACGTTTTAATCACTACTTTGAAGAGTACGTTAAATGTAAGAGGACTGTGTTAAAGCGAATTTAGGCTTGTGACTGTGAGTGACACTTTAATAATAATTAGTTCGGCTATTAAGCGATTTGTCATTTGCCTGTGTGGCAGGATTTAATTCGGTTTGTTATCATTTTTGTTTGACAGGCAGCTGTTAATTTCTGTTAGATCATTTGCTGGCTGGTTGTTCATCATTTCTAAATTGATTTAAATCTGCAAGCCTGTTTAAGGTTGTGTTTACAAGTAAGCATACTTGTACTTTGATAACTGCATTATTTAAAGTTAAAGACAAATCAGGAGTTATCTTGTGGTTCTCATAATATACAGTAGCCTAGGCTACCCGGGCTGGGTAACGTTAGGTGCGAATTTTGATTAATAATATATTCTGTGATAATAAATAAAACGCTATGTGGAATAGCCGATTGCTGACTGTCTTTCCTGTTATTGTTATCCTGCAGTGTTAATTTAGTCGGATGACTGACGTTATTCATTGTCGGGAGTCACGACTTCTAGGTGCATTTAAAGGGGCCGGGGGCTGTGTCTGTCATGTGTGAGCCGCTGCAAACGGCTTTTAATTTTTGGTAACGCATGAGTACTCTAACGCGTTACTTTTATGAATAGGTAACGCTGTATCATAACTGATTACTTTTAATTGATGGTAACGTTGTAACCTAACTAACTACTTTCCAAAGTAACTATACCCAACACTGATTACATGAGGTAACGAGGTCCATTATTAATAAACTGAGCAGCAAATCACGTGACACTGAAGACTGGAGTAACGATGCGGAAAATTCAAAAATTAATTACATTTAACAAATATGTTACAATAGGAAACTGTTATTTTGGATGTGACTTTGGCGAATGAGACTACCTTCAAACACATTCAAATCTGAATGATTCCAAACTCGCTACATTTTGACATTTGTTTACATGTGTTTTACATTTCCCTGACGTTTTAAACATCCTGCTGTTTCAAAACTGAAACTGTTATCCAGGTTTTCCAGCTGGATAACAGATGAAATTTGGTACAAAAAAATTCCAAAATCTTTGGAAACTGGAATTTTATTATTATATATTTTTTTCCAGCTCGTAAGTGTGATCAGCAGCAGCAGTCGGATAGTGTGCAGCTGTCGATGGAGTGATGTCACCAGAGGGGGCGCTCTTCACGCACTAATGCTGCAGATGGGAGGAAAGGCGCTACAGGCCAGATCTGATTTACCAGCAGCTCACAGAGAAGAGAATTACTGTACTGGGGACAGTTTGCTAGATCTTATTTTTATTTGAAGAGTCTTTCGTTTTACTCTCATCACTCTCAAACATTCAGAAGAGAGTATTTTTTTTAGAACGGGTGATATAATTTTCCTTCGAGTGCATGGGCGGACTTTTCATATATTTGACAAACACATTACTTGTACACATCATCTGTGTGATCTGCATCCAAAAATCTTACCTCTCTCCTCAAAAACGTTGTAACAAAATGCTACTTAAGGTTTTCAAAGGAAAGATGTTGAAAATACTGTACACTGATTATGTTGTGCTTGTTCTCCAATGTCTTATATTGCCCTCTAGTGTTAGATTACATGCATGTCAGTCATTTTAGGCTGACCTGCAGACTGTAAAATATAAATCTGCTTAAAATAAAGATTTTAACATTAAAATCTATTGCAGGCTCTTAATTTTGAAAATGACTGCATTCAGTACCTGGGGAGACGAGCATTATTATTACCATTTCTCATATTCAGGGTTTGTGAATAAACAAGCGTTTATTCTTCACTAAAATCTTACGCTGTTTCCAAAATCAATAATAATATAGCCATATAGTATTCACAGCAAGCTGTGGTAGGAATAAAGCGCTAACTGTCATATTTCTTAAAATAATCGTTGATCACATATATTTTTAATATCATACATTATTGACTATATTAAAAGTAACGTTTTACTAATGAGTTCCGGAAGCTTTATGAATAACTTTAGTGTGAAGGTGGATTGTTTCAGCAATGCTTTGTTCTGTCTCATAACACTTACTTGATTTTCTTACAGTTTCCATTGCACTGGAAGCAGTGATGACATGCAATGAAATAGGACAAAAATCCAGAGTTTTGCATTTAAGGATCTGAGTCATATTTAGAAATCTGAATATCGTGGAGATGGGAAACATCAGATAATTTGGGATATTAAGTAACCACCTAGCAACCACACTAGCAAACAGATAAAATGTCATGCACCATTTACTTTCTTCAAGTGTTAAAATGTAGTTTTTTTTCTCTCTCGTTTCAAAAATATTGGGTGAACAAGTCAAAGAATGAGTCCAAGTGATACAGAAGTGAGAAATGAAAAACACGGAGTGAGAAATAAAAAGTTAAAAGGTGTGAGAATCACAGAATCACAGTCTTGGCCAGTCTTTTTCTGCTTTGTTCTAATCGTTTCTTTGTTTCTTTAATGCCGCTCTTCCATCACTCCTTAGCTTCTGATCGGCCGTGGTATCATTTCCCCAGATGAATCACAGAAAGCTAAAGAAATGAAGCCTCGCCTCGCCTCAGTCATCTGCCTCCCCCTCCCTCTGCTTCCTCTTGTGCTTTCCCTCAGGTCTCTATGGAAATAAGATGAACAAACTCTATTCTACATCATCTTTCAACCTCCAATAATTCTAATGATCCTATACCCTGAGAGTCTCGTTGCCAGCCGTACGCTGTTAGAACACGAAAAGAGAATATTTGAAGAATCTCCATGCAGCTCTTTCCATATCTGTCAAGCATCACAACAGCGCTCCAAATGACTCATGTGCTCAATTCCAAGTCTCCTGAAGTCATACAATAGATTTTGTGAGGAAAAGAGTGAAAATTAGATTAATTTATTATTTTCTTCACAAAAGCTTTAAAATAAAGAATGGAATAAGGGAGGTAAGATTTGATGCCACTGATGTTTGGTCAGAAACACACAAGAACCAGTGGTGTTTATTGGTGCCACTGATGTCATATTTGATTTAAATAATCATGCATGAGTCATAAGCACTTTTTAATGGAGCTTTTTTATTATTTTCAACCCTTGACAGAGATATGATCATATAAATAAGCAGTGGGAAGATTCTTCAAAATCCTCTTTTTGTGGAACGACATGAGGGTGAGTAAATAATGACAGAATTTTCATTTTTGGGTGAACTTTTTGCTTTAACACTTACATAACACATTATCTTTCCCTCTCTCTCTCTCTCTCTCTCTCTCTCCCTCTCTCTCTCCCTCTCCCTCCCTCTCTTTCCTTTTTTTTTGGTTTCAACCCATCTATTGTTTAACAAACACAAAGACAACTGAATTCCTGGTATTAATGCATGACATGCATCAACACAAATCTTAACCGTTCATTCTGCATCTATTTTCAAACTCAAACCAGAAAAAAAAAAAAAAAAAAAAATCAATAAACCAGAGCACAAAATAAACCAAGGGCTGAGGGGCAACGTTCACGGCGGCTGGATTTCAACAGGTTCATCAGCGTATGGTGGATGTTTACAGTCTGGGTGTCGTCCTCTGCTGTGTCTCAATCCACTGTGCTGCTCTGAGACCTGTGGCTGCTTGAAGCCCAGACAGATGTAAACATGGCCTGACCGCATGCACTGGCCCCAGGCCAGCAGCTGGCACAAACAGCCTGGAATGTCACTGCCTCGGCTCCCTCTCACTGGGTTTTTGCATTTAGTTACACCGGCCCACTGCCACAAGCCCCACAAAGCGGTCAATGTTAAACAGAATCACTTTATTTAAAGGCATGACACAAGAAGGTTGTGATCTGCTTATACAACATGCTTATGAATAGTACAAACATTTATAAACGCTGTGAGTCAGCCACGTTTGAGTTGAAATAACTGTTTATGAATGCATTATGCTGCTTTCTCTTTAGGGTAACATCCAATTACTTGGTAGAGAAGTTGAAATGATTATTTAATGGGGCTGCCCCCTCTGCTTTCTTATGAAGTTCTAAACACTTCAGACAGCCTCCGGTCTTGGAAGTCATATCATATCTAAATTTATATTGCACCGTTTGATCAGATACCATACCGGTAATAATTTTTAAAGCAGGATTGTGATATTGTTTTTTATACAACAGTTCAATAAACAAGAAATTAAATTTTAGACACAATCGTTATTCTCAGCCAGTGAAAATAGTTCCAGACAAAAACAAAGCCACAGCATAATTGCATCTCAGAGCAACACACAGTAGTGGAGTTCATGAATCACTCAGTGGTTTTGAACAAATCTGTTTACTGAATGATTCAATGACTCTCTTATAAAGACCCTCTAACTTTAGCACACTCTATTCTAATTTCTATTATAAAAAAAATAAATAAAAAGCATGCCACTTTTAGACTTCACTATTAGCACTCCATACATTCAGTAAATGCTTTGTGTTCTTAAAAAAAAAGCTTCTCTAAAAAAAGCTTCTCTAATCTTTTTGTATTCCATCTATTTGTTTTCTTTCTTTTTTTTTTTTTTTTTTTCATTATATGATTTAAAAAGCCCTTGCTACGTATACTGTGTTAAGCTAACTGAGACTTGTTATAGCACTTGTATATCATTGCTCTTTCTGATTTTGATTGCTTCTGTTGTCCTCATTTGTAAGTCACTTTGGATAAAAGCTTCTGCTAAATGATAAATGATAATTGTAAATGTATATATATATATATATATATATATATATATATATATATATATATATATGATTAATATCAATGAAAAATTAACAAATAGGGCCTAACATTAATTATAATATATTAATTTATCTGTCTAATCATGTCTAAAAATATAATATTTATGTCTACCAAGCTCTGATAATGTATGGAATATTATATTAACAGACTATCCACATTTTAATCGAACAGTAGGCCTATACATTTAGAAGCATGGATGTGTCAGTCACATTAAAGATGGTTCACCACAAAAAAATTTAATTAGTCATAATTCACCCAGCTTGTTCTAAACCTGCATACAGTTCTTTCTTCTGTTGAACACCAAAGAAGATACTTTTGAGAATGTGTCTCAGCTAAACAGCTGCTGGTTTTAACTTCCATAGTAAGGTAAAAAAAAAAAAAAATACTTGTTTGTCTGTACATGATGACACAATTTTAATTTTTTTGGTGAACTATCCCTTTAAATCAGTCCACTGTGAGCAAATGCTCTTAGCAAACTGTGCGTTCATCATTAGTTACTGGACAGACTCATTGATAACTTTCCCATTCAGCCCTACATCTGGAGAGTGTTCAAAGGGCAGATGTGAGCTCCAGATGTTTTTAACCGTGCAGGTTTACTGCATGCTGCGCTCGCGTGAAATAGAAACAAAGATGTCAAAATCACACCCAAATGAGCTTCTCTAATACTTCTTATGAAATTGATTTAATTTTAATTGCCATAAGTATAATAAACAGTGCAAAATACTTATTTGTTTATTCAAATACGTGTTGGCCTTTGTAAAATAAAAGACAAATCGCATCCCATATTAATTTGATATGGGACACATAATTTTATCTTTTATTTTATGATTCCATAATTTAAGGGATGGGTGGCAACCCTACTGTCAGCTGTTTTATTCATAAGTGAATTAGCATACTTGAATGAATCAGTTGAGTGAATGATTCAATGGCTCACTCATAAAGACTGTGCTGTTTAGTTTGTGAACAAATCACCGGTTTTGAATGAATTAGTGAGTTAATGATTCAGTGAATCACTTATAAAGAGTCTCCGCTGTTTAATTCATGAATGAATCAGTGGTTTTGAATGAATTAGTGAGTGAATGATTCAGTGTATCACTTATAAAGACTGTTAGCAGTTTATTTCATGAATGAATCAGTGGTTTTGAATGAATTAGTGAGTGAATGATTCAGTGAATCACTTATGAAGACTGCTGTTTAGTTGATACACAAATCAGGGTTTTTGAATCAACTAATTCAGTGACTCACTCATAAAAACTCTTAGCTGTTTCATTTAGGAATGAAGTGGCATTATCAAACAAACTGGTTGAATAAATGAATCAATGACTCACTCATATAAGAGTCACTTGCTACACTGTATATTTTCAATAGGTTCAAGTTCGCCACTCAAATTTGCAGAGTTAATCAGCAAAAAGATGCTTGGTTTAAAGGCAGGGTAGCTGATTTGGTTCAAAAATGTAGGTTTTGGGTGATTTTGGTTTTGTTATGCTAATTAAAAGTCTCTTCACATCCATCCAAGATAGCAATTGGATTATATTATTTATCACTTATTAGTAGCCCACACAGCTTATATGACAGTAAAAATCTGTTTTACTTTTGTAATATTTTATATAATTCTGTCTGAAACACGAGAGTAATATTCAGAAATTGATTGCGCATAATACCAGCAGGAAGTAAATAGAGTAAATTATTGATGCCCTTTCAGAAATGAGGTACTCATTAGGATATGCCGTGTTTGAATTATACTGCGGGACAAATATGGGTCACAATGAAATACTCGACACTGCACAGAAACCTTGGCTTCTCTCTCCCTCCCTGTTTCATTTCTCCACAATGCTTTCTTCTTTCAAAGGCATCTGCGTCGCACAGAAACACAAGTCTGTGTGTGTTTCCGTGCTGTGTGTCTCGGGATCCAAGCGCAGATGAGACATGACAAGCTCCTTCATCCTCCCCTCCGCTCTAGCGTTGTGGGGCCAAGCGCTTTGCCTTTCTCATCTTCATTCCACCATTCAGACTTTTTCTTTATGTCACAGGTGGAAACAAGACACGACTGGGAATGAAACAGAACAGGCACTAATTAGGGAAGGGGGACTGGGACAAAGAGACTGGAATAATAAGACGTTTAAAACAAGGAACTCTAATCTGGGAGGATTGGAAACGAGGTTGACTGGTGGTCGCTTTCTTTTGCTTCTCGCGGAGCAGAAGGATCAAAAGAGGAACATAGCTCTTTTCAACTGTCTTGTTTCCATGTTTTTCTTTTGTCAAACCTAGAGACCCTTTAAATCAACAGAGTCGAACAAAACGGAAGCCATAGTCCCGTGCGTATCCTTGTGGTATCCATAAGGATTTCAGCATCAGGTTTTCAGATAACGAGAGTGTACGAGGGGCCGTTTTGAAGCCGGTTATGCTCCAGGTTCTTGCTTCGGGACTGTTTGTACTGAATAAAAGTGATTGAGAAAGCGTTTCTGGCTCTCACCATCTCTCTGAGGTCTGCTGCTCTTCACACCAAAGTTCCACAAAGCCTCCTAAAGCTCGGAGCTATTAGTCATGTGTGTGGTTTCAGGTCCGTCCTAAGAAGAGCCCCTCGGGGGCTCCTGCGCTGGGGCAGACGGCTCCGGTCACTGGCAGAGAACAGTCCAGGTATGACCCAGGTTTCTGTCTGACCACCAGCCTCCGTGGAGCCAAGACCTGAACAACAAACACAAGAGACCCAGGCTGAACCTCATCTCTGGCCCCCACCCAGACTGTATCCACGGAGCCCGCCATCACACGTATGGACCGTCGTATGGATGTGAGCCATGGCTCCGCCACAGGCTCCATTTCACCTCACGCTTTCTGCAATAAACAACAAGAGGTGAATTGAAAAGCCACAGTCACTCATTGCAGGCCAAGAAGACACCTCAGTCAATATTTGCCTCGGTTGTGAAATGGACACAAGAAGGCCAAACTCAGGATGGGTTGATCTGACGAAAAGCCAGACATGTTTATTACCCAAGAGATATTACTTTGAAATCTGTTAGCACCTAAATTGATAATGCAGTAAATCATTTTAAATGACTTAAATGTATTCACTGTTAAAAAAAAACACATGGTGTTCAAACAAGTAATGTGAGTTCAGGTTTTGCTCACGTCATTAATCCACTGCCTGACATTTTTTGTTTCCCTTATTTTATATATTTTATTTTATATATTGCTGCAGCCTGGATTTGAACTACTGGTTTCGTCTGGTCAGAGGAGAACTGGCCCCAACTGAGCCTGGTTTCTCCCAAGGTTTATTTCTCCATTCTGTCACCGATGGAGTTTCGGTTCCTTGCCGCTGTCGCCTCTGGCTTGCTAAGTTAGGGTCACTTCATCTACAGCGACATCGTTGACTTGATTGCAAATAAATGCACATACACTATTTAAACTGAACAGAGATGACATCACTGAATTCAATGATGAACTGTCTTTCATTTTGCATTATTGACACACTATTTTCCTAATGAATGTTGCTCAGTTGTTTTGACGCAATGTATTTTGTTTAAAGCGCTATATAAATAAAGATGACTTGACTTGACTAAAGTGTCCTGCACCCACTAGTAAAAAAGAAAATTGTAAAACAATTATATCTGGTGTCTGATTTCTAGTTTTACTGTATACACTGTGTATGTATGTATGTATGTAAACCATTGAACCATTGTATATTTTAGCGCTAAACATTTCTGCCATTAAAATAAAAATACAAATATTATACATCAACAACTACAAATATTTTCACACATGGCAGATTTTAACCGATGCTTTACTTTAATACCCAAATTTAGCATATTCCCAAAGTTTGCTCTATCAGTGCATCTCATGACTGTTTTCTCTCTGTTTCTCCTTTCTTCCCATCTACCCATCATGGGTTGAACTCTCTCTCCTATACTTTAATACGGGTGCTGTGTACTGTATTGACACAGACAGACTGCCTCTTGTCTATTTGTTGTTAGTGGTTTCTGTGCTTACTCTTCTGACCTCAAATATTTCTTTGGACAGTGCTATAAACCTCTGTCAGCTGCGGTTGTATCAGGAAGAGCGAGAGACTTTTCTCTTTCTGTGGGCACTGGTGCAGTCGATGAGAGACGGGGTGGTCGTGTGGTCACATGGTGGTCAGTACCCAAAATCAAGCTTCTGGGAGTTCGAGAGCTGCACCGGCCAAGGAAACTACAGCTGGTTGACATTTTCAAGCTTGCATTTGGAAATTTCCCATCAGTGGTGAGTAGATCTTTGTAGATGGGTTTTGTGGTTCTGCTGACGGTTAAAAAAGGTAAAGTCCACCTCACACATATAGTACACTAAATGCCCTAATAAACACAAGTGCAGAGACCAAGGTTGTGGCACTACATCTAAAGTGTGTCACCTTTCAAAGAAGGTTCTTCATCTGCATTCTTGCACATGAGCACCATTTTATTTTTAACAAAGATGACCAGACTTCTTCAGATGCATGTAAATACCAAGCCAAAATAATGGGATTCAAACCAGCCTCACCTGGCATGGGAGGACAACATGCTAACAGTGATGCTAAATACTGCAGCGTCTGGTGTACCACTTGAGGTCAAGGGAGTAAGGTTTAATAGCAAGCCTGCTCTAAACTTATATCCTTATCCGGGTCATGGCACCATTGTAACCCATACTCATACCACTCAATCCGATGTGCTTCCAAAAGCATTGCTAACCAATAATGGATGCATTTCACGAAACTATAATATCAACATCAGAACAGCATCACAAACTCATGTGGTTGAAACTATAACTCTCGATAAGTGGTTAGCTCTGAGTTTCTTGTTAGTATGGACAGTAGATCATGCTATGACTATATCAGTCGATTTGCTTTAGTGCAAGCATTTTTAAAGAGTTTGCATATGCTTAAATGCATACGGGAACCCCAGAGCATAATATACAAAAATAATTAAAGTAATGATAAATATTAAATAAAGCAAAATGACAGGGATCAAAAAATAGTCAATAGTTCTCAGGTGTCATGTTTAATACAGCAGCATTTTGGAGAAAGCTGCAGACTGAACGAATCGCATGTATGGCCTACAAAAGTATGCCAGTTACATGATTAAAAAAGGGACTGGACTTTCGGTTCATGTTGATTAATGAGCAGAAGTTACTTCACCATCTATATCGTCCTGTCCTAAACCAGCATGGGTCAAAGACAGAGGTGCAACCACTTATCTACAGATTCTGGAAACATTGGTGAACAGCAATTTAATTTTTCCAACAATTCATCGCATTATGGTAGTTAAGCATTGAGTTACGATGTAACATGGGAAACACAGCCCTGAGCAGGGTTCAAACCAAGGTCAACCAGTGCAGGAGGCTGGTCTCCGTAGGTCGCAGTGTGCTTGAAATCGACTGCACAATTTTAAATAAAACTGAAAGTTTGGCTACAGCTTTTAAAAACTATACAAAGAAGAAAATGGACAATTCCGTTGTGCATAACAAAAGACGAAGGTGTGAGAAGATCAGAAGGGACTTGACTATGTATTTGAAACTCAAAGCATACAAAACAAGCATATAAACAGAGAAATGACTGACTGAAGAAAAAGGAAAAGGAAAACCCTTATATGGAGAGGTTTGGGTGTGTATTATGCTAATTACAAACTGTACACATTCTCTGGATTTTTCAACATTAGAAGGAGGATATCAAATCTGCTTTGCTATTGTGACCTTTCTGTACACATACAGTAAGAACATTTGTATGAACTTTTTAGTGAATGAGACCCTATAAGCTTTGAGACCCAAGCCAAGGACAAGACGACCCGATTTATTAGGGTGGAATGGATGCTTTGCTAACAAAAGCCCCATACTGTGTCTAACCCCATCTGTGATCACACAATCTGCTGCCTATAGTTGTAGCATGTGCCACTTGAATGGCTCAGTGAAGGACCACATCTAAGGGGGACCCCTTTCCACCACACCCCCTCATGACAATCAAACCCGGATATCCTGTCGTTATGTTTTACACTTCCCTCGTTTGTGCTGCACATGTTTCAGTTTCTGATATTCAGGTTTGTTCCATTAAGAGTCCTTTATAAGCTCCAGTGGCTCATTAAAAAGCAAATGTTGGTCCACTTCCTGTACGGTTCCAGCTGCTTTCTGGAAACGGTGTATGAGAAAAAAGGCAAAAAGGGTCTTTGAGGGTTTTTCCCTCCAGTGAATGTGTCGAGGTCCGGACAGACGCAGGACAGTTTGGCCCATTCTTTGATTTAGAGCCACTCTGACGCCCATGTTTCTTTGATGAGGCCCGTCGGTACGGTTTAGTTCCAGCGGACTCTTCTTGTCAATTGATCCTGTCCTCAGGGCACATCCCTGGTCTTCAACGTGCTTTCCGTCACACTGCTGTTTACGCTGTGAACTGACTTGCTCTCTCTGTCCCGGGGCAGAACCACAATCTTTAACGGTGCTGAGAGCCGAGGAGCGGGAGATGACCCGAGTGAAGTTTTGACTTGGACCCACTGACTGCTGTTCTAAGACTTAAATGAGTCTTTCCCAGTAACCAGAAATTCATCTCAAGACATCTGTGAAAGAAAACATCATCTGGAATGCATTATGTTCTATTTTAAGTGTCATATTTGTCTACAAACATCTGATAAACATCTTAAAGGCCCTATTAGCAATTGTGATCAAAGGGAGTCCATATATTAAATATATTAAATACTACATGTATTAAATATCCATATATTACGTTTATTGTCATATGGAGTAAAAATGTATATGAAACTTATTAGAAATTGGAACAACTTCATATTTATCTAGCCCGCGTGTGTGTGTGTGTGTGTGTGTGTGTATATATATATATATATATATATATATATATACAGTATTGTTCAAAATAATAGCAGAACAATGTGACTAACCAGAATAATCAAGGTTTTTAGTATATTTTTTATTGCTACGTGGCAAACAAGTTACCAGTAGGTTCAGTAGATTGTCAGAAAACAAACAAGACCCAGCATTCATGATATGCACGCTCTTAAGGCTGTGCAATTGGGCAATTAGTTGAAAGGGGTGTGTTCAAAAAAATAGCAGTGTCTACCTTTGACTGTACAAACTCAAAACTATTTTGTACAAACATTTTTTTTTTCTGGGATTTAGCAATCCTGTGAATCACTAAACTAATATTTAGTTGTATGACCACAGTTTTTTAAAACTGCTTGACATCTGTGTGGCATGGAGTCAACCAACTTGTGGCACCTCTCAGCTGTTATTCCACTCCATGATTCTTTAACAACATTCCACAATTCATTCACATTTCTTGGTTTTGCTTCAGAAACAGCATTTTTGATATCACCCCACAAGTTCTCAATTGGATTAAGGTCTGGAGATTGGGCTGGCCACTCCATAACATTAATTTTGTTGGTTTGGAACCAAGACTTTGCCCGTTTACTAGTGTGTTTTGGGTCATTGTCTTGTTGAAACAACCATTTCAAGGGCATGTCCTCTTCAGCATAGGGCAACATGACCTCTTCAAGTATTTTAACATATGCAAACTGATCCATGATCCCTGGTATGCAATAAATAGGCCCAACACCATAGTAGGAGAAACATGCCCATATCATGATGCTTGCACCTCCATGCTTCACTGTCTTCACTGTGTACTGTGGCTTGAATTCAGAGTTTGGGGGTCGTCTCACAAACTGCCTGTGGCCCTTGGACCCAAAAAGAACAATTTTACTCTCATCAGTCCACAAAATGTTCCTCCATTTCTCTTTAGGCCAGTTGATGTGTTCTTTGGCAAATTGTAACCTCTTCTGCACATGCCTTTTTTTTAACAGAGGGACTTTGCGGGGGATTCTTGAAAATAGATTAGCTTCACACAGACGTCTTCTAACTGTCACAGTACTTACAGGTAACTCCAGACTGTCTTTGATCATCCTGGAGGTGATCATTGGCTGAGCCTTTGCCATTCTGGTTATTCTTCTATCCATTTTGATGGTTGTCTTCCGTTTTCTTCCACGTCTCTCTGGTTTTGCTCTCCATTTTAAGGCATTGGAGATCATTTTAGCTGAACAGCCTATCATTTTTTGCACCTCTTTATAGGTTTTCCCCTCTCTAATCAACTTTTTAATCAAAGTACGCTGTTCTTCTGAACAATGTCTTGAACGACCCATTTTCCTCAGCTTTCAAATGCATGTTCAACAAGTGTTGGCTTCATCCTTAAATAGGGGCCACCTGATACACACCTGTTTCTTCACAAAATTGATGACCTCAGTGATTGAATGCCACACTGCTATTTTTTTGAACACACCCCTTTCAACTAATTGCCCAATTGCACAGCCTTAATAGCATGCATATCATGAATGTTGGGTCTCATTTGTTTTCTGAGAATCTACTGAACCTACTGGTAACTTGTTTGCCACGTAGCAATAAAAAAATATACGAAAAACCTTGATTATTCTGGTTAGTCACATTGTACTGCTATTATTTTGAACAATACTGTATATATATGAGACGTATTAATAAAAATTACAAAACCATATATAAACATACAGTTTTTGTGTAAATATGTTGTTTTAATAAAGTTGCATATAAATAATATATATTAATGCACACACACACACACACACACACACATATATACATATATATACATATATAAAGTTGACATTTATGGTTGCAACATATAATACCATATGAAAAAAATTATCATATAGTTAATATACCTATCCAAATGGGGATTACTGTTGGGATTTTATTGGGGATTTTATTTGTGTTATTAATGAATTGCCAATTATATATATATATATATATATATATATATATATATATATATATATATATATATATATATATATATATATATATATATATGTTTGGGGTCAGTAAAGTTTTTGAATGTTTTTGTAACAAGTCTCTTTTGCTCACCAAAGCTGCATTTAATTGATCAAATAAACAGTATAAGCAGTAATATTGATACAGATACAGTAATATATAGTATTTTTGTTTTGTTTATTATTTAAACCCTGAGTCTGGATTCAAAATCCTGTTATTTGACACATGGATGCAGAATATGCACAATAAAAATACATTTTAAAATGATAGGATGTCATTGAATGATCTGATGCCTGAAAGTGACATCTTGCATAGTAAACACACTTCATATCTTGAATGTTTGCTATCAGTGACCCCACACAAAGCATACCAATGTACTTTTCTGTATGCCCTACATACAGAACGATGGAATTCGACCAACATGGCTTTTGAAATAAGTTTTGTTTCTCTTTGAGGAGAAAATTCTGTAGAAAATTCCCCTTGCGGTGACAAACAGGGGCGTGCTGATGGCGCTCTATAAATATGAGTGTGAGGGGTGAGTGTGGTTAACCATAATTACCAGCCTCTTAAAATCTGGCTCAGCTAAACTATCTCCCTGCTGCCCCGCACACACGAACACATGCCATTGAGGATGTCAACTGGGTTTTTCACTCCATTTTCACAACACTTGTCTCAAACAATAAAAGACGTGTTAAAACGTGTTACATAATACCATCTCTTTTAAAAACAACTTGTTTTTCGCTTGCACAAGTTTACAGACAGTAACCTTTTTTGTAAAGCGTGTTTTTCAGACAGACAGACTTAATAACATCAGATCTGCAGAGCCAAGATTCCCAGAACTGGAACTATTCATTTTGGTTTTCTGCGAGCTGATTATCTCAGGATATTTATGGTGCACTGTGTGACTTCTTTTAATCTGGCGCTCATTTATTGCTTTTGGACAACAGACGTGTGTGTTTTACAGTACATCTATTAAAATGTTACATATAAACTCCTGTCCTACTTTTGCAATGAATTTTGTGTATGATTGTGAAGAGAGAGAGAGAGAGAGAGAGAGACAGAAGAAGACAAATAAACACATGAGCAGTAACTCTCAATGGACTATCATATAATCATCATGATACAGGCAATGCAGGATCCGTCTGGATGGAAACACAAGTCTTATTTTTACTTATGTTTTGGGACAACATTTCTGGTTCAATTTTCCCCATTTGGAATTTGGTTTCTTTGAAATGTCTGCATCATCTCATAAACAAAACATATAATTTTGTCATATTTTCGACTTGTACTATCAGCTTTTTTGTCGTTTGCATATTTAAAAACCCAGTGTATGTATAGGTGTAAGTCTTGACAAAAGAAAAGTTATTGAACATTTCCACCGTTCAACAGATTGAACAATGTAACAAAAGAATTGTTTCACTTATTTTTTTAAATGTTTTTTTCTTCAATTTTAGACCATTTAAAGCATTAATTATGAAACAATGTTGTTAGCTTAGTATTATGCATGTACCATGTCATTTTTTTTGCATGAGTAATAACACATTAGCTTTATTAAAAAAAAAAATTGGAGTTTTCATGAGCGCTGTTAATTATACACAAAAACAATTCAGCATGTAAAACTTCTTAACAAAACATTAAAAATGAAATTATCTTACTGAACTAACTACTTCCTGTGTGACAACTTGTGAAAAAGATACTTTTACAAACTTTTTTCTAAAAGATTATACTTGCGTGAACTGAATGTAATGTTTTCAGACACTAATTTGCATCCTATTTTCAACTGAATTAAAATGTTTTGTAGTGTAAATGTATATTAAATGCAATGAGCTGAACTTTAGAGTGTTTTTGATCTTTATATGAAATTCTTGAATTATTTCTATCGTCTGAAATATGATTAAAGTGTACTGTTGAATGTATTAACAAAGCATTTAAACTAAAATTTACGTTAATGTCACTTCTATTGAAACGTCTTTGTCATGTATTTAAAAATATTTGTAATTACACATTTGTAATAAAGAAGTTGTAATTTAGTACATTTAAAATATATTAGCTTTGAATGTAATAGCAAACAGTTCAAAATAGAAGTGCTTTAATATGTTAGTCAACACATCAAAACAATTGTACATTTTTTAAGCCATGACAAAAGGTGATTAAAACAATGATTTAAAATGTACTTTAAAAGTAAAACTTTTTAATTTGACATTATTACAAAGTGCACGTTTTAAAGCATACTTAAAGCAAGTGAGAAAGTCAGAAACAGTCATGAAAGTGTGCTCTCTTTAAATACACTTAAGTGCTCTTTTATTTCAGTAATGTTTATATATATATATATAATAAGATATAAGAATAAGAATAAGATTTGAAGTGTAGATTTTTTTTTTTTTTTGCTCTGTCAAGTTTAAAGTGAAGTATTTCCAAGCTTACTCTTCTGCAAGAAAATAATACCGCTTTACTGCTATATATTCCCAAACTGTGATGCAGCCCTTGGACGGGAGTCTTTACAAGAGCCTCTTGTTATTTTACACATGCTGTTTCACGCTGGTTTGGGCTGGGCTTAGACTGAGGTCAGATAGACAGGGGCCACACGTTTCTGTCTGTTTCTCTACACGCTCCATTTCTGATGTTCTGCACTGCCTGGCTGCTTATATATCAAGCTCTCATTGACAGGTTTATAATAGCACACAACACACTCGTCCTGCGCTGCTGTACGAGCAACTTGTGTTTTAAAACCATCCCTTTTTGACGATAGAGCGCTCATAACATTTCTAACATGATAGTGGGCTTTATTGTTTTGTGAAGCACGCTGCTTTTGAGCGTGTACTTTGTACTAAGTTTGTGTAACTTCAAGAGGCTTCTCAAAGTCCATCTCTTCCACTGTTCACTGCAGTGATTCTGGGATCAAAGAGCAAAGCCACTGACTGCACGTCTGCTCCTCAACATCTGCTTTTCACAGTCATTCCTTTCCGTTCTGACAAACACAGTTCGTGATGTTTTCTGACAAAATCAAGAATCTGTCTGAATAAGGAAAGAGTTTGTCTTTTAAAAGGCAGCGAGACGTTTGGCACTTTGGGCGTTATTATCAGAGTGCAGGCGTTTTTTTGAAATCGCTCACATTCTGTTCACACTCTGTTTTTCTTTCTGTTAATCGAACTTCATTTCAGGCATTATTTGCAAGTTTAGGTTATTATGGAACTCATAACCCAGGATCACATGATCACAAATAGAAATCTCTTCCTTAAAGTTACCATCGCATATTCCCTTCACTTACAGACTTCTGGAAAGACCATTCATACTGTAGCAGTTAAAAAATATATATAGATTGATTCATGTTTTTAATTAAATATTTTATTAGTGCTAGTAGTATTAGTAATAATAATAATAATAATAATTTATTATTCATTTTTATTAATTTCAAATAATTTTACTAATCTAGTTTTTATTAAATTTTTTGAAAACAACAACATTAACGGTTATTATTATTGTTATTATTATTATTATCATCACATCAATAAATTAAAATAAAATGGTTAGAACTTATATGAAATTAGTAGAATATATAATAATAATAGTAATAATAACTATATATATATATATATATATATATATATATATATATATATATATACATACATACATATAATTATTATTATATAAATTCTACTCATTTTAAATATGTATTTTATCATATCTGCTAATTTGAAATAATTTCAATTTATTTATATTAATTTAATTTGTAACCATATATTTTGAATAATTAATTAATCATTTATTATGCATATTTTATAATTTCTGCAAATGTTTCCTTTCCTTGGAGTTGGCCGAACTCAGCTGGAACCTCATTATTTTAATTCGCCAAAGTGTAATGCTCAGGGTCAGAGGTTTGTTTAGGTCTGTGGTTTTCAATTTAAACAAGGCTTGCCTTAGCAAACACCACTAACAACTGTTCTTTTCTGAAGACCGAATGAATCTCACAAGCCCACTCTGTTGTATATACCAGTCCATGCTTGCACCTGTTAATAGTCAATCTTTATTATTGTTACTGCAGCATGGCACTGAATGAGGACTTGAAGGTTCACCCCAACATTTACTGTAGGTGTCAGCAGAGCTGTGTGTTGTGGCCTGATGCTGCTGCGATGCCTTGAGCCAGATGTGGTCATGACAGCCCGGTGGTTTTCTGAGGCCATCATCAGCTGTCAGTCATCTGGACATCTGTGCATGTACCGTACATGTTTGCTCAGTGTAGAATATCAGGGCAGAGATGATATGTGTGCAACTATTACACAGACCTATCAGTCTTACACCCGCTGAAAGCTTCATACGAGTTGCTGTGGAGACTTTTGTGCTTCTGTCTGTGATGATTCATTGTGTTTGTAGCAATACACAAACACCGCTCAACAAATATGCACACAGAGCATCATCTTTGTTTAACCTTCAGCCGTGCCATTTTGAACCTGTACAAACGGGATGAAGGCAGAGAGGTTTTCTGGAGTGTTTTGGCTTTTATAAAAAACCTTGAAGTTCTTTTGAAGCGTTCTTCTCATCGTGCTCGCTATTACGCTCCATAAAGAGAGTTGGTCAACCTAGACTGACATGGAAGTAAACAAAACCTCTAAAACATCTAATCTGTTCTTCAGAAGCGTCTTTGCAGTCTGCCAGCGCATAAACACCACTACAGAAATTTTAAAAGTGTTACAATATAGCTCTATTTGTATTGGTATTATTAATATATATATATATATATATATATATATATATATATATATATATATATATATATATATATATATATATATATATATATATATTTTTTTTTTTTTTTTTCTTTTTTTTTTTTGCAACTTGCATTGCTTTTTCTCAGTGTCAGATCTCCAAAATGTAAATACGTGCATGAATTTCAAACATTTACGGATAAGGATTCCATAAGATGTAACCTTTGTGCTAAGGGAAAACAGCACATAGCCTACATCTGACAAGAGGGCATTACATAAATAATTGAGTTTGAAGCACTTTAAATAAAGCATGTCTCATGTTTAGGAACTTCTGCACATGCACTGGTTAAAACACTACATTTGTTCAGTACACATGCAAAGCGCTTGAGAATTTGTGGCACCAATATGTTTACCCCTACATGTTACATGACAAAGAAATGCAGCAGTGTGTAAAAAATAACAGGCACAACAGGCACTCGAGTGATACAGGTTTACTTTTATGCATTACTTCTAGAGTTGGGTGTAAAGGGTTACACAAAAAAATGCATTCTAAGTTGTAAAATATTTTGCAAGTTGTTACACGTTACATGTAACATGTTTCCCCCAACACTGCATGCTAATATGCAAAAAAAGAGAAAGCTGAGATGATTTGAGCTGTGCTTGACCAAGATGTTTGTCAGTGGCACTGCAGGAGCGCAGGTGTCCCCCTGCAGACCGTGAGTGTGTATGGAGAGGGGCGATGGAGAACAATGGGATCGCTGCGGCGGCCGTGCTGCTTCTCTGGGGCTTACGCTGTGCTCGCTAATTGCGGCTCTGGATGTGTTCAGATCTCTTTGAAGTATGTCTGAAGAGGATGCATGAAAGACCGGCAATTACCGCACATCATGTAATTGCTGTGAGACAGGCAGCCGTATGAGAGAACTCACTGCTTTCTCTGAGAGAGAGAGTGTGTGTGTATGTGTGTGTGTACACTTTGAATTAATGGAGTAATACTTCACAATATCTGTGTAAGAAAACATCAAATCAAAGGAACTGGAAGCCGAGCACCAGAGCGGTTTGAGCTCGTTTGATGCGCGATTTGTATATAGTTTCATGAAATGGCTTAACTAAAGCTTAATTTTGGTTACATAAAGTTAATCTCATTTGCATTCATTTTTTAATGAATAATTCATTGTTTTACTTTTCATCAACTTGATGATACTGATCAGCATTAAAGTTATTGCAGTGTTTATTATAAATAATTAATCATCATGGTTTTCAAATTCATGTGCCTTTGTTAGCTTTAATCAAAACAAAACAATGCTACATTAGTTCGGTTAACACATGTGTTGACCTTAAAAGACCCGTACAGAACATTTTTGGTATGAATATGTGAACTATTACACCCCATATAATAAATATGCAGTGCATAAAAAAATAAAAGCAAATGTAACATCTATAATCATTTGTGTAATATTCGTTACTTGTAACACATGTATCATGCGTAACAAGTATAGAGGTGTTTACACAACACCATTTTTAACTAAAAATTGAAAACTTTTTATGTGTTTCGACACGTTTACACGTTTATAAGTTTTTGGGGCTTGAAAATGCAAACTTTTCGAAAGAGGTTTCAAAGTTCGAAAAAGATTCCGTTATAATTTTGCGAATTTGTGAAAAGGTTTCATCATGCACATGCATTATGTGTTCAGTTTATAATTTTGTTGGTGTTTGTGCGCAGACACATAGCGTAAGGGACATGACCAACTGCTGGCTTAGCAGGAAAATACAGCAGCATTTGTTTTGTGTATACTGTATGTGTGAACGGGGATTGTTGTATGTAGCTACACAAAACCTTTCAAATACGCAAAGCTAAAACTTTTCCATATTTACAACATTGCTGTGTAAATGTACCCTAAATTACTTTTACACATAGCTTTCAGTGTTGGGGGTAATGTGTTATACTACATACCATGCATTACAAATTAAAATATGCTTCAAGTTGTAAACATGTTACATGTAACATCTTTTCCCCAACATTATATACTGGTGGTCAAAACAGAGAAAGTTGAGATCACTATATCGTATTATTCTGTTATTTACAGTACTGGAAGTCTTTAGGTGGACTGATAATTCCTAAATAAAGAAGCAATCCAGATCTTTTCTCTGGTCTGGATGTAACTCAGTGTTCTGGATGTGCATTTAATCAGACCTGAAAAGGTTCACTCCATAAAGTGCACATGGGATATATAATTTATGTGGACACATCTGGTCTGTGCTTCTATGTGGATTTACATGTGTGTGTGTGTGTGTGTGTGTGTGTGAGTTAAACAGTGAGAGAGAGGAGGAAAAGCAGAGAGAGCTGTGTGGATGACTGCCAGACTCCTATGGAAGTGCTGGCATGGCCAGCCGTGGTGTTTACCTGAAGGTCACACTGCATATCAGCAATAACCCTGAGCACATCTCTTCACAAACAGACACTGAAAATCAAACATAGAGTCAAGACTGAACTCACTGTCCAGTAACCACCAAAACCCTAATCCAATATATAAATACATTTAACCAAGATCAATAGAAGTGAATGTTATTGCTTCTATTTTATATATTTTATATAATATAATAATATCTCCTGTTGGGGAACATGTCAAACTAGCCATCAAAAACTACAGATTTTAGCATAGGATCAGAGGAATCTTTGGCCACAATTAAAAGTTTGGCCAAAGCAGTAACAGCGAAAGCAATGCTAATTAAAAACAAACACAATCTGAACACGGGTGTTGGTAGCATTGGATGTGGGTGGGACAAGACCCACCCACTTTTTAAGACCAATGATATTGGACCCACTCACTTTTACAATCTCTAATTTAGCGCATATGCCTGTTCACTTTTTAGAGGACCATCAGTCAAATCCCTAATAAATCAAATGCTAGTCCACGTTTTAGCTTTAGCCTTGACTTCCACGCTGCTGCTTGCTGAAGTCATTCCACTTGGCTCCATATGAATTAAACTCCATTCCTTGTTTTCAATTGCGCCCGCTGCTGTGTGCTCACATACTGACACTAAACAAACTTCTATTTCAGTGAATGTTCATCATTTGTTCACCAGTTTTGTTGTAGCATTGAATTACAGTTACACTTACACATGTTGGACCCACCCACATTTTTGTTGCTTCTGACGCCTATGAATCTGAACAAAGAACTTAATTTTAAGGGCCAATACTCACTATTTACTTAGTGTGCATACTACTAGCATATTGGCTGTATATTAGTACTTATAAAGCACATATTAATGGCTTATTCTGCACAACCACATTTTAGATACCTCAATACGACCTCGTACCTAGATTTAACAACTACCTTACTAACTATAAGCAGCAAATTAGCAGTTTATTGATGCAAAAATTGTAGTTAATAGTGAGAATTGGTTCCCAAACTAAAGAGTGACCAGAATTTCAAATAAAAAATTATTGCTGAAGTTTTTTTGTGTGTCCCAGCATGCATTGCAGAATGGATAAATCATGCGGTTGCTGTTTCACTATTCATTATTTGTCGTTTTGTTGTTTTAAGGCAATAGTTAAGAGAACCTAAACCTCTGAATGCAGTACAATCAGTATGCTGTACTTCAAGTCATGTAAATCATGTAAATGATAACCAAATATCTATTTTACCAATAATACTTGAAATTACTTCCTAAACTTGAGGTGAAGCTTGTTGGAAGTTCAAGTGGAGCTCGAGAAATTGGTTTGTGAAATGTGAATGCTTTGTGATTTTCAACATGATTTGACCATTTTAAATCTGAGCTGAATGGTAGACTTAAAATGTTAAAACCAAAAAGATGGCCTCGATGTGTTTAGCTGCTCTGCAGATAATGCTTTGATATGAGTCGAATAAACAAAAAAAACAACAACCTTGAGGCAAACTCCACATTTGCAGTTATGCCAGGTATGCAGCTGTTCTGCGTCTGTCACATTTTGAGCACAGCGGAGTAGTTCAAGTGAATGCACACGGCAGGTGACCTTAAAAAAAGTCTTTATTTTGATAATAGTGTTTCACTGAATCATACATGTTCGGTTTTCTGTTTTAAAGACAAGTTTTAAAGACATTGGGTGTTACAGCAGTCTGAGTATCCTGTTCATTATTGTTCCATAAATATGTGTACTGTAGGCCTATATTTATTTTATTTGCATATGTGGTCTCTTTAATATCTTAGCTCTTTTTCCTTGACAGCAGTGACACAAGATCATGCAATCAAACTATAATATCAACATAACACTAAATGTCAGCAATTGCATTTTGTTGCTATTTTTAGGCACTTTGTGGGGTTTTAATATTTAATTAAACTAATAATTTTCATAATAATAAATGGATTAACAGCTAAAGAATTGTATTTTGTTGCACTTGAGCACTGAAGTTCATTTCATCTGGTTTGTGATGTCAGAGTTGGAGCTCAGAACGCCATTGGTCCAGAGCTCAGCAGGCCATGATGTCAGTGGCTCAGCCGGGGTTTGTGGTAGCAATGGATTAGTACGGATATTGGTTTAGGAAAGTGCACGTTAGGACTCGTGATGTAAGTGTGTGTCTACAAGGCCTTCGTGAGGAAAGTCCTATGTGCTTTGCTGTCAGAGGGAAATTGTGACATGTGGCATTCCAACATTATTTTAATGTATTCATAAATCATATTAGAATTTGTGGCACTGCATTAACTGAAAAAAAATAGTTTATTGTTAGTAATATTTCAAGATGAACACTTACTGGACTAAAGCAACTTATGTCTACTTGATCATCCACAACACATTTTTATTTGTTTATTTATTTATTTATTTTTTTTAATAATGTTAAAATGTATCAAAAATCCATCTGTATTTAGTGGAATGTTTATTTGAATGTTTATCTCTCAGTCAGTCATTACTGTATATGCGTTGCATTATATGTTTTAACCTCCAAAATAAAAACTACAGAGGTTTTGATCAACAACAATTGAACAATTTAAACAATATCTTATTAAAGCATCACATGCCATACCTCCTCAATTATGAAATCATATCAAATATGATACTCAAAGAAGAAGAAAAAACTGTAAACTTTTTATTATTATTATTATTATTTTGTTAAAATAATTTTGTCTAAAGGTTCAATAAATTGTTCAAACTGTTAAACTTTTTTAATAAAATACTGTGTTCAAAGTTAATATAACAAATACTAGTTTGGTTTAAAAAAAAAAATTGATTTTTTCCAACTTTACATAGATTTCCATAGATTTACATTTTCTTCAACTTTTAAAACTGTTCTGGTTTTATTTTGTAATTTATCTACAAATGTCTGCCTAGTCCCCACGCCCTGATCTCACATGGCTTTAAAATAACATTCTAGCACACACACACACACACACAGTCACACACACGCACACACACACACACACGGTCACCATTCCTTCACACAGCAGCAATCAGTAATCAGAAACCTCTGGCCCGGTTTCCACACACAGAAAAAAGGCAACTGCCAGAAAGGGAGAGAGAGAGAGAGAGAGAGAGAGAAAGGTTTCACCCAGCC
Organism: Carassius auratus; assembly: GCF_003368295.1. Taxonomy (NCBI): domain Eukaryota; kingdom Metazoa; phylum Chordata; class Actinopteri; order Cypriniformes; family Cyprinidae; genus Carassius; species Carassius auratus. The sequence continues at coordinate 841,795 of NW_020523394.1, read as the reverse complement.
AGTTTACCAGGGCAGACAGCCAATACTGAGAAAGAGAAAAAGAGTGAAAGGGAGGGAGTGAAAGGGCAGGAAACTCCATACATAGCCAACAGGAAGACAAGAGTTGGGGAAGGAAGTGCCTTGTATGGTCACAAAGGTTTCCTGGCTGGCCGTGAGAGACCACATGTCTTTAGCTTGTTGGCTCCCTAAGCCCGTATCACATGACACGCAGCGGGAGAGGAGAGATTTGTGTGTTTATGTGTGTGTTCGGCGCTCAAGCCACTCCCTGCTCTCCTGCGCTCCAGCTCTACTGCTCTGTCACGCAGCTCGCGGTGACTGGGCTAAGCTAGGCTAATCCTTCCAGCTCAGACTGTGGTTATGTATGCTTTAAAAAAAACAACGACAATCCCTCAACAACCACTCTGGCTGAGCGAGTCAGCCACACATTCCTTGAAGTCGTCTTTATGTCGTAAACGACAAAACAAAACTTTCCAGACTTAAATGAGGAAAGTTCAACAAAATAAGGAGCAGATCCCACAGCCTTAGTGAACCGCTAGTTAGAAGTGTTTGAATTCATTCTGATCTGCATTTCTGATAAAACACTCATTTGACCGTAATATTTCATTCTCTAAATGTAAACCTCCCGTGATTATTGAGAGCATGAGAGTCTGGCTCGATATGAGGATTCAGGCTGTTTTCACACTTGCTCTGAGTTCGATCCAACTCTCTTCCCCTGGCCTCCACACATCCTAATTAAATAAAGGGTATAGTGGGACACTGAATAATAAGCAAACTTAAGCATGATCTATCATTATCTGTATTTTGTCCATTGCTAAAAATCTTAAATTCATCCTAAAAGGTATGAAAAGGTATGAAATGCCTAAAATGCCATTGATCATAATTACCATTATCACAAAGTGTATCGCTTCTCATTGTGTTATTTAAGTATTTGTTCTTTTGGAGTAACAAAACAAAACCTAATAATAATGATAATAATTAACATGCACATCCTTCACAACTTGGTTTAAAAACAAATCCAGTATCAGGTAAACGGTATACTCACATACTCTAGAGCACATATAAAGTATATGATTATAATTTTTACTGTAATGTGTGTTTTATTTAAAATGTAGTGGATTTTAACTTCTATAAATGTGTTTAAATATATGTCAAGTTTCAATAGAAGTTACATTAAAGTCATTATAAATGCTTGTCTGTGCATTTGGCAGTACACTTATTTATCCATATTTACCACAAGACAATAGGGTTTTTATGAGTTCGACTAAATCCATTTGTTATAAAAGTAAATTGTAATACATTTTATACAACATGCAATTACGTTTTTGAAAACAATACGTTCGATTCACACTTAAAATATGGTTATAAGTATATTATTTTCATAAGTACTCTTTTTTTCAATTACTTTTTCCCACTAGAGTATTTTTAGATATAAAAATGCATTTCTTTTTGCAGTGAAGAGATGTATTTGCATGTATGCATTTATTCAGAAATGGGAAATTATAAGAATTGCATGAACAACAGCAGGGACAGAAACTGTACGTCATAAATGGCAGTTTACTTTTGTGATTAATGACAAGTTTCTTTTATTGTGGACTGCAACAAACTGTAGTTAAAAATAAAAATAATAAAAGAAAAACAATTCTGACATCAAATGAACCAACACACCAAAAGCAGACTGGTAAAAATCAAATTAAAGAGCCACAACTAATGATGGATATCAAAACATGAGTTATTCAGAAATCTCTATGAGTGGATGCGAAACGCTTTGGGAAAGCAAGCCTTCTGATTGTTGGTTCTCAAGAGGATTTCTACATGAGGCTGTTTTACCTCATCAGCTCATATGCAGGGCAGCATGTGACCTTTCAGACTGCACTGAGAACAGAACAGTCGATTTTCCAGCCTTAGCGCTTTAAAGAGAGAATCTGAGAAAGAGAGAGAGAGAGAGAGAGAGGAGGCCAATCACACAGATTTGAGTGTTGAAGCCACATCGATGCATCGAGAGCAGGTCCTACCAGATGACTGACATGTTGATGAGCAAAAATCAATTCACACTCATTCAATTATCATCAATTACAGCTGTCTGAAAGGATTCAGTGTAACTGCATGTTTATTTCAGTGTGTCACAAATCATCATCGATTCAGAAAACAAATGGTTATATTACATTATTGGCAGAGATGTAAGTGGGAAATTATTGTGTTTGTGAAAGCATGCATATCTAGGCTGGATATTATATATCAGGCTTTGTTTCATTTCAAACACAGTTTAGACGTGGCATAATTCCGGGAAAAATGTACATAGAAATATGTAGACACACATAGCGCATGTTTGTTTAATAATAGAAGTATTGCTTTTTAACACTTAATAAGGGTTCAGATTCATACCGGGACATCTGGAGCATTTTTAATACAGACCCAGAGAAAGAGAAAGTTGTGTGTGTTATTCATAAATCTTACCTGCATGTGACACATGTAAGTCCATACACCTGCTGTAGCTGTGTATAGCAAAAGAAGATGATGGATGTGTGTGTGTGTGTGTGTGTGTGTACACAAACCAAGGGATGGGCTGCAGACAGACATAAGGGCAGTGAAGCAGACGTCCATCTTCTGTAAATTCATAACATACGTTGGGACTTAACCACACACCCACATTGTGTGAATTCACAGAGCAAGTTCTTAGAAAAACACAGGTGATGGACCTTCTGTCCCTCCAGGAATGTTACCACACCTGAAAAGTGTTTTCGCTGAATATCGCACCACACTTAAGTAATTGAGTAATTCAATTGACTCCAGTACATCAGTAAATCTTTTGTGAAGTGAAATGTTGTACATTTGTAAGAAACAAATCCATCATTAAGACTTTTTAACTTTAAAGCAGAGTACCAAGTCCATGCTCAAAAATAACGTTTCCTCCAGTGAAAAAGTCCATCCTCTGTTGTCTTTTCACATCAAAATCCATCAAAATATTTTAGAACTTATAAAACTGGACTATTTTCACTTGTGCATGGTGCTTGATCTGTGCAGATGTCTCTCCCGCTTCAGACAAGACAACATTTTCATTGCAGAAACCAAAATTATGGAGAGAGAATTTGTATTTTATCCGGAAGCAACAATTTGAAGATTAAAACATTTGAATGATGGATTTGCTTCTTGCAAACATGCATCTTGCCGATTACTGTGGTGTTTTTATCAGCTGTTTGACTCTCATTCTGACGGCACCCATTCATTGCAGAGGATCCAATAGTAAGCTAGTGATGTAATGCTAAATTAGTTTCCAAGTTTGTTGGAAAATTTGTTCCCAAGAAGAAACAAACTCATCTACATCTTAGATGGTCTGAGGGTTAGTACATTTTCAGCAAATTAGCATTTTTGGCTGAACAATTCCTTTAATAATCTAAAGAACCTTTTGTGACAGCTTCTATGGATGTTAAAAGTTCTCCATTTAACTATAGAAGCCCATTAAAAAACCAATGATTTGGTCACCATGTATGTATATATATATATACATATAGTACATACAGTATATGTGTGTGTGTGTGTGTGTGTGTTTGTTTGTTGCTCTTGGCTATATGCAATTTCTGAGTGACACTTGGGCCATTAATTTCAGCTTTCTAAAGCTCAGAATGAACAGTTTTTCTCTGTGCCGTGCTGATTCAATGCTGCTGCAATTGTTGAGGCTGTATTGTTGCAGTTATCTGTGATGTGTCCATCTGTCTCTGTCACGCAGCTGTGGCCTGTGCTGTCATTATTTTGAGACAGTTCTGCTCAGCTCATTAGACATCTTTGCACCTGCAGTTTGATCTCTTTGGAAATCTGTTAGCTGCTTAAATCCCAAACACATCAACAACATGAAGTAACTGACAACAAGATTTATACATGTTTGAAGAAAATGTGCTTGCCGAGCTAAAGTCAGCTCCTCATTGTTCCAGTGTTGCCAAGTGATTGCTATGTTGTTGCTACACCGATTCTGAGTTGTTCAGAGTTTTTTATCAACGTGTATAAAGTATATGTGGTTATTAGGTTTTTTAGTGGATGACACTGTAGGAGGTTTAAATATGGGTTGTTATGGTGTTGCTATGTTTCTAAGGTGTCAGTTTTGAGCTAAATTACTTTTAGTAAAATGACTGTACTGTTGCATTTTTAAATGTGTTTTAAGGTGGTTTTAATGTGTTGATTTGTCATTTCTATGGTGTTTGGAGGTTTGGTTGTTACAGTGTTCTTGGTGGTTGCTATGTGGTTTTTAAGGTGTCCTGATGATTTCTAGCACATGTGGTTGTTACGGTGTTCTTAGTCATTAGGGTGTTTAACATGCACATCCTGGTTGCTAGGGTGTTGCTATATGGTTTCTAAGGTGTTCGGAGTGTCTTTCACCATGTTGCTACAGTATGTGGTGGTTCGGGTGTTCTTGGTGGTTGGTAGGGTGTTTTAAATTGATTGCTAAGGTTTGGCTTTGTGGATTCAAAGGTATTCTGAAAGTTTTTAGAACATTACTTGTGATTCTTAGGTGTTTCTGGAGCTCTGTCTGAAGTTATGTTTTTGTCAGGGTGTTTCTAGGTGGTTGCTAGGGTGTTGCTATGTTGTTATGTGTTTGTCAGAGGGTTTAGAGGGGGTTACTAGGGTGTTTCTATGTTGTCATGTGTTTGTCAGGGTGTTTTTAGGTGGTTGCTAGGGTGTTGCTGTGTCGTTATGTTGTTATGTGGTTGCCGGGGTGTTCCTATGTGGTTGCTAGGGTGTTGCTATATTGTTATGTGGTTGTCGGGGTGTTCCTTGGTGGTTGATAGGGTGTTGCTATATGGTTTCTAAGGTGTTCGGAGTGTCTTTCACCATGTTGCTACAGTATGTGGTGGTTCGGGTGTTCTTGGTGGTTGGTAGGGTGTTTTAAATTGATTGCTAAGGTTTGGCTTTGTTGATTCAAAGGTATTCTGAAAGTTTTTAGAACATTACTTGTGATTGTTAGGTGTTTCTGGAGCTCTGTCTGAAGTTATGTTTTTGTCAGGGTGTTTCTAGGTGGTTGCTAGGGTGTTGCTATGTTTTTATGTGTTTGTCAGGGTGTTTCTAGGTGGTTGCTAGGGTGTTGCTATGTTGTTATGTGTTTGTCAGAGGGTTTAGAGGGGGTTACTAGGGTGTTGCTATGTTGTTATGTGTTTGTCAGGGTGTTTCTAGGTGGTTGCTAGGGTGTTGCTATATTGTTATGTGTTTGTCAGAGGGTTTAGAGGGGGTTACTAGGGTGTTGCTATGTTGTTATGTGTTTGTCAGGGTGTTTCTAGGTGGTTGCTAGGGTGTTGCTATATTGTTATGTGTTTGTCAGAGGGTTTAGAGGGGGTTACTAGGGTGTTGCTATGTTGTTATGTGTTTGTCAGGGTGTTTCTAGGTGGTTGCTAGGGTGTTGCTATATTGTTATGTGTTTGTCAGAGGGTTTAGAGGGGGTTACTAGGGTGTTGCTATATTGTTATGTGTTTGTCAGGGTGTTTCTAGGTGGTTGCTAGGGTGTTGCTGTGTCGTTTTGTTGTTATGTGGTTGCCGGGGTGTTCCTATGTGGTTGCTAGGGTGTTGCTGTGTCGTTTTGTTGTTATGTGGTTGCCGGGGTGTTCCTATGTGGTTGCTAGGGTGTTGCTATGTTGTTATTTGATTGTCGGGGTGTTTTTTGGTGGTTGCTAGAGTGTTGATATATGGTTTGTTATACGTCCTGACTGTTTTTAGCATGTTGCTATGTGGTTGTTAGGGTGTTTCTGAGGGCTTCTAGGTGGTTGCTAGGGTGTTGCTGTGTTATATGGTTTCTAATGTGTTCTGTAAAGAGAAATGGTTTGTTAAAGCAATAACAGCACTCTCAACAAGCGCTGATTTAGGTTTGTTCAAACCGCTAACCATAAGCAATAGTAATACTGGTGTTTGCTTAACTAATATTAAATAAGCACTAATTATCAGACCTCTTTCAGCTGACCTGCTAATTAGCAATCTGTCTGGCTCATCTTTTCAGTTGCATATTTATAAGTGATGTTGCTGTTTTAAAGTATAATTCCTTTCTTCTCATATATATTTTTAAAACAATTTTATCCATCCATCATCTATGTGTGACATCCCGACTCATGTCTTGACTAACTCTGAGCCAAGCCATGTTTGTGTGCATGTGTTAGTGTCAGACAGTAAATAATGGGCATCCCATAGGAGGTTACTTCACTCACCAAGATTGTCAGGGTCACGGCGAGAGCCTTTACAGTTTGGGACACGTGCGTGGCATTGCTAGCGTTTTTTTGGCTGGAGGATTGTGTGTTCCCTGCATTCATTTTGTAATAAGATTTCCCCAGTGGAAGTGCAGAGGCAGTTCAGCTGAAGAACAGGACACTAGTGGATGTGCTTTTGGACCTGGCAGATGTCACTGAATTAGAAAAGTGCAGCTGAAGAAAATCTGCTTTAAAGCTTTTGTGTTCAAATACCTTCTCCTATCCCAATTCAATATGCAGCAACACCTAGGTTGATTTTAATCTATTTCAGGCTTTCAACAATCTGGCAAAAAGGTCTGTTACACGTCTGTAGAGTAACACATCTGTTACTCTATGAATAAACACAATTGCTGTATATATCTTGTTTGAATATGACATTTTATTTTGTCATATTATGCACTAATGGGAAGTTTGTATTTACGAAGTGCATAGGAAGTCTTCAGTCAGTCGTGTTCAATTATTTTGGTCAGAGCAAGATAGCAGTGTCTTTTTGTACAAATATTTTATTTACAATTTGTTTGTAAAAAAAAAATCAAACATGTTTTTTATGTTTTTTATGGTTTTATTTAATTCATGAAGATGAAGTAAATTGAATTATTATAAAATGCTGTTATCATAATTACAAAAAACTGTGGGATTGTCTACATTAACATTTTGATTGTTTTTTGTAAATTTTAGAAAATAAGAATTTAGTTGATTTCAACAATTTTCAATAAAAGGGCGCTTAATTCATTATATTCAACATGTTTTCTCCCATCTCAGAAACTCAAGACTTTTGCTGGCTTCACATGTTATCGGAAATGCCCTCCTTTCGACCTCAGAAGTTGTAATTATGAGTTTGTGACTTTCTAGTACTTTGTTGTCGGAAAGAACGGGAATCATGGTGCACAGTCTTTTCATGAGTTCATTTTTGCTTATTTCTTGAGAAAATCTTATTAAACCAAAAAATATTTAGTCAATATCCAACAGGTTTTGAATAAAATGCAGTGCACCATTCACTGGTGACCATATAAGTATCTTGATATTCAGCTTGTTCTTGATTCTGAAATTTCTGTCAAATAAATGCCATTTTCTCTGTGTCCTATGCATCAAATGGGTATTTATATACCTAAATATATATGATTGTAACAGAAAGCCAAAGCAATGTAGATTTTACATTACTACAGCTATATTTTTCCCTCTGCCAAGTTTGTAAATTATCCCAATTATCCCAGAGTTTCTCAGTTGTAAATACAACTTGAGAGGCCGTTCATATCCAATTCCCGACTTGGAAACCCATATTTAGGACAATTCTGATAGCACATGAAGGCAGCAATAAAGAACGTGTTTCCCACTCTCATGTGCATTTAACTCGTGAAATATAAACTTGCCAACATGTCTTGAGCATACCATAAACCCCCAATGAGCCTCCCATTGCAACATTGTTTTAACCAGTGGTGTAAGTTTGATAGGACTACATGTTTGTCCAACCAATGGAATACAAGTAGCGTTTGTAAAAAAAGAAAAACATGTTTAAGAAAACATTCTGGAAAGTCATTATTCTTGCAATTACATTAGGTGCAGCTAATGGCACAGAAATTACACCGTGCACTGAAAAAGTGTGTTGGATTATATATATGTGTGTATGAGTGTGTGAGAGAGAGACTAAAAATGCATTTATCACTTACCTCTTCAACCTCAACATACGCTGATAATTGCTTTCTGACATCCATTAATTTCAGTAAGCTTTTGATGAGAGCTTGAGAGGGAAGTTCTCCACTTCTCCATAAAAGTAAACCGAATTCCGATTTTCACGTGTGACTGTGCTATGCCTGATCATAGAAAACTGCCTTCTGACAATATAAATTAAATTTCAAGCTCCAGATCTGATATTTTTAAATAACGTGCTCTGTAAATCAGCATCTTTCACACTTGTGCAGTTTCTTGCTGGGGCCATGCAAACATCTCTCCTGACCTTCAGTGAACCAAATGCCTCTCAGCTACATCAAATTTGTAAAAGAGTGACACAGCAATAGACACTGGGACTTATTCACTGAGACTCAATTGAAATCGGTCCTTTCAACGAATTCCCGAGGACGCCATGGACAAGTGATACATTACATCTGCTTTAAAGGCCAATATAAAGCAGAGGAGAATGGCTGGCGAACTGAGGCCGACAGGTAAAAGCATAGCGCTCATTTCCATTCTTATGCAAGCTTTTACCCTGTATAACCAGATGGAATAACAGCACAGATCGGAAGGTCATTACTCTCAATGGATTTCTATTAGGGAGCATCAGGGTCCACGGCGGAGCAGCAGCCGGCTGGAGTGAATAACACTTAACAGAGCCCGTATTTCCAGCGGAGGGAGAGAGGAAAAATACCTGCGAGGTACTCTTTTGTAATCTGATGCAATTATCTAAGGCTTCACATACATTAGAGCCGGAGAATAGAGCGGGTTAGAAGTAGGGGAGGTTAGAGGGGGTTATTGTGTATTTATAGCGCTGCGGCTGCTTGACAGGCCGGGGCTGCAATCCAATCACGCAGCTTAACGCTGTAATGAGGATGGGTGTCAGAGCAGCAGGGTTTTTAGGGAAAGTGAGTGTTTTTTCTTTGCCTTTTTTCTCGAGTGATTTTGTGTTTAACCTGGAATAGCTACAGGTTAGGGTTGTGAATACCCATGAGTGTCTCTGTAATGGACAATAACATGTTAAAAGCACATGAGATGTATTACATTAGCACTTTACACGGCTCGGTTTGTATGTGGACTGCCCTCAGGATACACCTCAGAATGAGACAATATATCGACTATAGATGACAGCAAAATATATATAAAATTATTTAGAAAAAAATAAACTGGTTTGCTTAGATGTGACAGATTTACTGGAGAGCAAATTGAACTGTGAGACAACAGCTAATTTCCAAAGAGAGCTGCTGAGTAACTAAAATGTTCTTAACATTGAAAAGCTTTTTTGAAAGGTTTCATGTACAGATGACAATGTTGTCAAAATGATCCCTGTTCACACAGATCTGCATAAACTAACTGAAAACGCTGTATTGTGTATGCCAGGCCAGTAGTTGGCGATGTCACTTCGTAAAGAAACACGTGAACATGCAATACACATGCGCATGACGTCACCGTTTTCACAAATTGAGGGTTTTCATTTTATTTTATGCTGAGACGATAATGGTATTGTTTTCAAAAGAAACAAAGTGCTAGATGTTAACTTTTGTAATGTGTTTTTGTAAAATTATTTTGTTATATATAAAATTGCTTTGATCTGTTTGCTAGCATAGTGTTTTATTATTTTTATGCATTGCTTTTGAGTTGATAGATGATAACAAATGAGATTTCAATTGTATTTTGATCACCGAACTAGAAATTCATTTCAGAAATCTGATCGCCGTAGACAGTGAAGCAGCTCCCTAGGTTTTGTAACTAACTAGTCCACTAAACCTAAAACTAGTTTAGACGCACTTCAGAGAGTTATTGCTATAAAATAGTATGCATTTTGTCTCAAAAGATGCAATATGTTAATAAAATGGATGAAATATGGATGTTGACAACAGAGCCAGTCTGATACTCTCCTCATTCTCACTCGAGAAGCCAAATCAATTCTTTATAAAAGACGCACCATCTTTCATGATAACATGATTTGAAAATTGTTGACATTAAAAAATCCATAGAAATGTGAGCACATGTCCCCAACAATTCGCCAAACACATCTTCACTGGTCAGTGTTCAGCTCAGCAATCTATTGGAAGCAGATTCTGCTCAGCTTATATTAGTATGCAATTTGTATTGCTCTAATTTCTGGGTGGTAAGAGACTACACATTTTCACAGCAGGTCGCCCAGCATCCCTGCCACATGCCCACGCACCCCGGTGACATCAGCCTCCATAGAGAAGAGAGATTGGTTCCACCTCATCACAAAGATCCTAAAAATACTGCAGCTTCTTTCACTGTATCAAAGACGGCTGCCAGGAATTTTGACTTGAACAAACACATATGCACACAGTGGTCCTCATCCTTTTTGTCTTTTCAATAGATAAAAAACTCTTTAGCACCATGCTGCCTTTAATTTGCAAACCTTGCATTGTATGGATCCATGGCCTTGCAGCTATGTAAACACCGAGCCGGTATTCACTTCATATTCTGGTTCTCTTGTAGCCGTTTCTATTACAAAGACTGTCACCGAGCAGTATTTGAATTCCCAGTCTCGCGTCCCTGCAAGGATGCCTGTGGCAACAGTGGCAAAGAAAACAACTATGCTGTGACACAACAACAACAGCAACGAATTATAATCCCTAGATATTCATGCAGACACAAAATATTAGACTACTAATACAATCAAAAGAACCGAGTTATTTTTGCAGAAATCGGCTTTCTTTGTTGAGTTATGTTTTACTGTATTGTTGTTTGTTTCAATTCACTTTTTTTGGGTTGTTTAGTGTTTGCTCTGGTTTCTGTTTGAGGGTTGTCTTGTTTTTAATTTATAATTTCTTTTTTGTTTTCTTTAGTTTATCTAGTTTTGATTTGTTTTTGTTTTTGGTTAGCCATGTGTTGTGTTTGTTTCGTTTCTTGTTTTGCGTTTCTCGTTTGTTTTGCCCTGTGTCAAGTGTGTTTTGTCTTGTTTCTTGTTTTGTGTTAATGTTTTGTTTTGCTTTCCGTTTAAGCGTTGTTTTGTTTTTTTTATGTGTAATTATTTTAGTTTTCTCTTGTTTTGCTTTGTTAATTTTGTTTTAGCTTTTGTGCTTTTTCATTTTATTGTGAAACAAAATTTGTGTTATTAGTAACCTTTCATACCGTACCTATACATGTCAAAATGTCTAGAATTAGGATTATCTATTTACAAAAATAACAATAAGTCATTTTAATTGAACATATAAACAGATGCGTGATAACTTTACAAATGTATTGAAGAAAGGTATTTCTATGCAATATATCTTATTCAAATAGCATACAGTCTTTGTGTAATGTATGAGGTTGCTTTTGATGGCTGTTTTCAATCAGAGCTGATAAAGATGTATTTCTCATTTTGACATCAGCCTTCCACATTTGGCATCCATTGATGAAGTGTTCATCATCCTTACTGGCATGTGCCATTAGTCAGTGGCTTTAGCATGAAGAAAGCCATTGTTCAGTTGCGTAACCAAATGTTTCATTCATATCACTTATTGCATTATTTATCACAGCTAAAGTTCACACACAGACGATGGCGTTACCTAACAAGTTGCGTGATGGATTTGTGATGGCACATAGCCACGGCTCGCTCTGTTGTCATGGTTAAATGTGATCCTAGCATGCCATGAGAAACTTGTGTGTGACATACCAGCATTCATGTCTGAATGCATTTCTTTTTACTTCAATTACAGCTGTTAGCATGTCTATGTTGACTTCAGCTTGATAAATCATTAAAACCAATTAAATGCCTGAATAATGGTCTTCCAGTGAGGGTTATTTGGAGTGAAACACAGATGGACAGTTGGTCGTGGTGTGTATCTGTGTGCGTCAGGGCAGGTGTCAGCGAGATGGTGAGAAGCTGCTCTCACTGTAATTGACAGGCGGTGTGTGTTACGGCTGAAGTGAAATCACTGGCATGAACGCAGCAGGTGTAAATGACACAGGACATGCGGAAAAGTGCCGGAACATTCTGCCTAGAGGTCCTGTCTGATCCGAGAGCAGCAGGACAAAATATACCCAAGGAATGCATGGCTTCAGCTCATGAGGATTGTATAATTTATAGTAAATCAGGACAAAATATAAAACAACATGCTTTCCCAATAAAACAACTTTCGGTTCCAGCTGATACATGTTATCAGTTGCCAAGCTTAATCATTAAACACCATGTTAATATTACAAAGAAAACGTTTTTCCCTGCTCATGAGTTTGCAATGATGTTACATAAAACTGTATGGATTGACAATTCCACTATTTTGACTAATAATTTCAGCTAAATCTGGCCAACCAAGCGTAACTGTCTTTTATCAGGTAAACCTCAAATCTTATTTGAATTGAAATCATAACAATGGACTTTGTACTTTTGTTACCCCTAAAGGGTGCATATTAGTGTCTTGATGATTATTTGATATTATTTAATATTTGATTATTATAGTACATGATTTACAATGAGTACATTTGAGAGTGAGGGACACTATAATTACCATCAATGGACATGAAATCTATTCCAGATTATAGAATAACCTTAAAGTTTAAGAAGCAATTTCCTAGATTTTTGGTCAATATGCAAGGCTTTTTATAGGATTTCATAGGATTTCATAGGATTCTGCAGGAAAGTGTCCATAACCGTACAAACCGGATCTTCCCCTGCGTTTCTAGCAGATGTGTGTTGTGTCCAGACTGATGCTCCTCCTGTGCAGCACACTGAATGATGTCACTGCTGGCTACTGCAATTTCCCAGTGCATGCAATCACGATCACAGATGCGATTTCACATCTGTACAGCTCAGTTCTCCGGTAATGTGACACATACTGGCCTTAGTGCGGATCACATCCTGTTCGGTTTTCTTAATATGTGTAAACAATTTAAAAAAATGTTGTGCTTGCAAAAAATTGCGCAAGGCACATGCTTCGTGAGTCTTTGCTTGAAGAATAAGTCTGTTCTGACTGTTCAGGAGCAGACTGAATTCTTGCAGAAACTCAGTATCCCTTTGGTTTTTAAATTGACTTTATGAATATAGATCACTTTTTTCACAAACTGCATACACAAAAACAACTTTTCATCCAAAACCGCCAGGCATATCTAGAAGTGAGTCAGGGTGGGGCAGAGAGTAATAAACTTGAGTAATAATGTTCCTGCTGAAGTTGATGCCTGTTTCCCAAAACTACATTAGTGCCCAAAATGTTGCCCTGTGTGGAGCACCTTTATATAACAGATGGATAGCTTTACTTTTTAATACAAACCCTGCAGGAGGAAAATGACTTTTTGCTTTATATTAGTCATGACCAATGTGGACAGCTTGTAGTGAAACAGCTGTGAGTGTGCACGTAATAGCACATGGTCTATTGGCAGATAGGAAGTGCATTATTGATGAGGCACTGAGCAGGTGTATACTTTTGGCGTTTGGAAATTGTGTATTTCAGGGCATTTGATGCAAACAGTGACGTATCTGATGACTCCAATCTAGTTCGATGGTTGCAAATATCAGAAAGGTCAATGTTTGTGGGTGGATTTGAAGAGGTTTGTCACCAAAGAAGGAAAGGACAAGAAAAATGGAAAGTGAAAAGTCAATGACTGCAGCTCTGATATGTACCACAAGTATGCATATATTAAACCGATAAATAAACACTGCTTAGTTATAAAAGTAATGCTGGCAATGCAAACAGCACTACCTTCTTTACAATATTACCTGGTTCATACATCTATTCGTGGGTTTTGAGGTCTGAAAGCAAGCAAAGTTATAATTTTTACCTGCCGAACAATTAAATTGGATAACATATGACAGATTTACACTGAAGGAGGGACCCAAACCATATATAGAGAGCAGAATATAATTTTTATAAGAAACTTTATCTTATTATTATTATTATTATATTTTTTTACTTAGTCTTGTATGTAACCGTATACGGAATAACAAGAAGATCTCCACAACTGCTTAGCAATGCTAACTGTATAGCAATGTATCTGCAACCACTTAGCAACATTTTAGCAACCAGAACACTCATCAACCCTAGCAACTGTTTAGCTTAACATGCTAGCAACTTCCTCTGATAAACATGCTAACAACTTAATATGCTACCAACTTCCCCTGATTAACATGCTAACAACTTAACATGCTAGCAACTTCCCCTGATTAACATGCTAACAACTTAACATGCTAGCAACTTCCCCTGATAAACATGCTAACAACTTAACATGCTACCAACTTCCCCTGATAAACATGCTAACAATTTAACATGCTAGCAACTTCCCCTGATAAACATGCTAACAACTTAACATGCTAGCAACTTCCCCTGATAAACATGCTAACAACTTAACATGCTACCAACTTCCCCTGATAAACATGCTAACAATTTAACATGCTAGCAACTTCCCCTGATTGTAAGCCTAAAACTGACATTTCCTGAAAAGTTATATCTCAATTCTATTCAATTAGCAACACAGAACCTCAGATCAATGTTAAAATCCAGTCTAATCAGCAATTCCTAAACGATGTATGCCCTGGAAATAATTTCCATAAAATACCTCAAATAGTCAGGAAACCTAATCATTTTAATAACGCTGCTGTTACACAGAGGGGTGAGAGACGATCTAAAAAGGTGAAATCATATCCTCCTGCATTTCATCTGTGAAGAGGTGAGCAGATTTGAGAGTTGAAGTGCAAAGCTTTGTGCCTCAACATCATCAATTCTCTCTTTCTTTAGCGCAATCTCTCTCCCGCTTGCTCTCTGTCGCCTGCACATTAAAGTCAAGCCCTAATCACTGTGGGGACTTAGCCAATGATGTGCTTATCAAACAGCATATTTCAAAAAGAGATCTTAAAAGGCCTGAGGGCAAAGATGCAATAAGAAAGCATTTGTAGTTGGATGAAAGGGAGAAAATGACAGAGAGAAAGAGAACGAGAGAGGGAAAGAGTTGCATATGGACCTTGCATCAGAAATGGATGGAGCTTATTAGCATATGCTATTCAACTGGGTGCAAGGATCGAGGGATAGACAATGAGAATGAGCACAGGTGTCTTTCGTTCTTTTCTTTTTCATTTTTTCCCTCCCCACACCCTCCAAAAAAGGTCCAAAAAGAATAAGAGAACAAACACTTTTTTTAAACAGGCAGAAGCCCTGTAGTGGAGGCTCATGGGAGAATTGGCAAGGTGGCTTTATTGCGAGTCGACGAGTGGGGAAAAGAGATGCATCATCTCAGTTCCTCCATCTCCATGGCTGTCATTCTCCAAAAGTGAGCCGGGCCTCCATGTCAACCGGTGACTTTGATATAAGCAAAAGCACTAAGTTGCTACGAAACCCAGCAAAGGGAAAACATTATCAACACATCCAGTGCTCTTGAAAGAGCTCTTTTCTACTCTTTAAGTTGGGTGAGAGGGGCACGTTGTCACAAAGTTGGCTTTAAACTTGTTGTGGGACGGCGCTTTGAATTCTCTCTCCCTACGGAGTCTTCAGATGCTGCTAGCGCTCAACTAGCGCTGCCCTGTGTGATGCCTGTTGAATATGAATCTCACCATTCTGAAATGACCACGGATGTGGGGATTGGGGTTTGTTATGACAGATGCTTCAGAGCAGATCAACATGTTAGAGCTCTGCCTCTGAATTAACCTGCAGTGAATAAAAATTAATTTATAGAGAGCTTGTAATCAACACTAGAGTAGATCTTTACTTACATGGATAGCAGTTGTACTTTATTTTAACCAGCTTGAAAGCATAGTTTATGGAAAAATTTACATAATTAAGTATTAATTAATTAAACCATTAATTAATGCATTAAACCATGTTGATTCATATAAAAGATTTTCATTAACGGCATATCAACGCCACCAAACGACCACAGCCATATACCTTTTAATGGGTTCTCCATATTTTATTCATTAACATAAGGTCGTTTTGTTGTTGAATGTTTGATGATAATGCTAGCTTACATGTGTGTAAGTAATGCTTCTATTGCTTATTTCTGCATCTTTTTCTTTACTTGTTTTGTACTGTATAACAGTGAAAACATGGATAGCCCGAAAATATTGTCAATAATGGCGGGGAAAGAGTTAATGTCAGATTATTGCTGAAATAACATTACAAGTTTGTGATGCTGCTTGCAAATGTTCATTGGCTTCAGAAAAAAAAAATCGAGACAACATGGAAACTCATGTGGGTCTAAACTGGTGGTTTTAGCGGGGGAAGGTTTTTAGCTTGAGACCCCCAGGGAGACTCCTGTGCAATGTCTATTAAAGTGACCCTGTGAAATAATAGGTATTTTTTCTTCATTGTGGTTCATTGACATCTGATTCAGGCAGCGGTTGTCTCACTGAAGACATTTGTAGAGAGTCAATTTGGGATTATGAGACCAATTACCCTAATTACCTTCCTTTGTGTTGTTCTTTCCCTTCAACTCGCTCTGTCTCACCACGGTTGTTATGCATTCGAATCTGGTGCTGCTCTGTGGCTTCATCTTTCGGGCTGATATTGCCTCATAGTTTGGGAAAGTCCCCCTACACAAACAGGCCAATTTTTCCATCCGAGGGCTGCCGACACACCCTAAAAGTCTGAGATTTTAACAAATCAAGCAGAGCTTCAAATGGTCTCACTCTCAGTGTGATGGAAGAAAATCATCTAAATTCTTTCTAATCTGTTCACACATTTGGCTATGTTTATATCCAGTAAGAGAATAATCAACCTTTATTGTCTTTGGCCATTGACATGCCACACATTTACATTTTTCCCACTACTTCTGTCACTTTAAATCTGTTCAACTTGTATCTTTCCCATCAAGACAGTTGAACCGTGCTATAATGAGCACACAAAGTGTATACAGATTCCAGGGTGGAAAGAAACAGAGAGCATTTTTTCATTTGATCTTTTTGGTGGCAGATAAATTAGTATGAGCAGATTATTATTCTTTTCTTTTACAAAGGCATTCATGTGGGAAGGTAGAACATATAACAGAGCAAAAGCTGCCTTACTCTTAAAAGCAACTTCGATATTGAGACTTTTTCCCCTGACAAACTCAATAGACACGGAAGCCCATTACAAGGGCGTCTTATTAGTGTCGACTGATTTTACAAGATTGCTATCTATGTATAATTAAGCCCCAAGCGCATCCAGTCACATTCGTACATGCTATCTTTTGATATCATATTCTCATGACACCCAGGAGCTCTTTTGATAAGTAATATAGAGAGACAATCTGATCTGCCGTATCAGCTCCATGATTGGCTTCTCGCTTTGCCGAACTTCAGAACAAAAGAACGCATCAGTATATATTTTTGATGTCAAGTTTTATTTATTAATTTTGTTCTGTTTTTTTTTTTTTTTTCTATTTTGCTCTAGGTTATATTGCAGTTTTGATATCTTTTTTTATGGAAGACACAAGGCTTGTTCAACTTAAAGCTTGGATGCTTTCAAATCTAAGCAATTGTAAAACTACAATGAATTAATTTTGAAAATGCATACACTGTTTGAGGATGAAACATTGTCATTATTGGTCCGAGCTATTGAAATTATTAATTGTCAGTTACTCTGTCATTTTAATTACATAACATTTTATAAATGTATCCTGTCAGGTGTATGAGAAAATCAACTAATAATTGAAATTTTGTAACTTGAGACCATGATCTAATGGCTTTTAATGAAATATTGTATTACAATAAATTGTTTTTTAATATGCAGTGGTGTGTTTGTGTGTGTGTGCTCACTCTATAAAGCAGTATTCATTGAAACCTGTTGCTAAGTGATGAAAAGTATGACAGGGATTCAACATATATATATATATATATTTAGGTTTTATTTATAGTTCTGTTCTTGAAGGATATCTTTTACACCAAATATCCCATTGGCAGTTAAGCGCATTCAATGTGTTTAGAAGCCATAAACAGTCACTTTTTCAAACAAACACAAATACAAAATAAAAATAACAACAAAATAATGGACCGCATGTAAATAACATACAAAAAATCCCATGCCTACTCAGTAGGTAACTAAAGCATTCCAACTCCTCAAGATGTAGATATGTACATTTCCATTACAAAAATATAGTTTATAGTTTTCTTTTTTGCTTACATCCCAAAGAAATGCAGTGCCCTCAAATCCTTTCCCTTCTTTACTTGAAATGACTTTCTGAATATAGAAAAAAGAAACAAGAAAAGAAAATCCATTACACCTTAAGGCTAGATGCAATGCATCCACACGCTGATATCTGTCAAAACATCTGCAAGGCTTCACAAAAGGCACCAAAAAATTGAAGATTTGTGGTTGATCTGCTTCTGATGTTTCCCCCCTCCATTTAACAGGTTTTCATTGTCACATTTGAGAAAGAGAAAGAAAGTACCAGTGGATGATATTTACAAAATAAGAGAAACTAACATCACTCTTCCACATGCGTCAGAATACTTAAGTGCTTCTAGTCAAACAAGGTCAAGAACGTATCACAGCATTTTTACTACTTAATACAGAATGTATCTTATAAAATATGGCCCTGCTCAAGAATAATACAATGCAAACATTCAAATCAATTGTCACAACAATGGTACTTAAAAGTAAAATCAAAAAGGAAACATGGCACACGTACAATATACTGTAGCTTATGTATATTATTCAAACGTATTTTGTAACTGTACACCTGTCGTGTCAAGCTTCTTTTGAGCCTGTTGCCCACAGGCTTCGATGGCACTGTTAAGGTCCTTTGGCCATCCTGCATTGCAAGGGAAAGCTTGCGGAAGCCTGTTGCTTTTGTTTGTTATTTGAAAGTCTCGTATGCCTCGTTTGAAAGGAAAGGATTCGAAAGGGAGAGAACGACACAAAAATCCCTTTTGTTATCAAAAGTCTTTGCTGAGTCCTTGACTGTTTTGTAACCGAGCCATGTTGGGAGCATGGGCAGAAAAGTGCTTTTTGCAGAGGGGACTTAGAAGTCATTGATGATTTCCGTCCCTTTGAGTCAAGGGAGAGCCTGGGAGTCTGGGGTGGGTGACAAAAGTCTCAGCAGATGTCCGATGTCCGAGGGGAAAGTGTGGCTTGCATGTCGGACATTGGAGTTGTGACGGGAGAACTGTAGATGTTGCTGGCCACCGAGGTATGAAAGGAGGTTGTCATCTGTGTCTGGTAGGTGCTGGTTGCTGAGGGGTAAGTGGTAGCTATGGAAGGGGAGGGGTAGGAATTGTGGACTGGTGAGGAGTAGCAGGAGTTCACTGGGGATGGGAAGGAGGAGACCGGAGAGGGGTACGAAGTGATGGGAGAGGGGTAGCTGGACACTGGCGAGGAAGCTGAGATGGATATGTTGGTAACCGAGCTCTGGACTGCAGTGGTGACTTTCTCCACCTTCTTGTCCTTCTGCCGAAGGTGGATCTTAGTGTGGCGCTTGCGCTCATCGCTGCGGGCGAACTTGCGGCCGCAGATCTCACAAGCAAAGGGCTTCTCGCCCGTGTGTGTGCGGATGTGGGTCGTCAGGTGGTCGCTGCGGCTGAAGTTGCGCATGCAGATCCTGCACTGGAAGGGCTTCTGGCCAGTGTGGATGCGGATGTGGCGCGTCAGCTCGTCTGAGCGCGAGAAGCGACGGTCACAGGTCTCAACGGGGCATGCGTAGGGGCGCTCGTGTGGAGGTGTTTTGCTTGGCCGGTTTGGGTACTTGCGCATGCGACTGGGCTTGATTAGCTGAGATTGGTAGACGCTTTTCAGGTCCTGAGAACCGGTTTGGGTAGCAAAGGCCTTGATGGTGGACAGCGGCGTTAGGGAGGGCTGTTGACCCCCTTGTGTCTGGAAGGGCTTCTGATCTGGGGCCACCAAGCTTATCTCACTCTGCTGTTGGGGAAACAGGTAGTCGGGGATCATCGGCACAGGGAAGCTGGTGCTACAGGCCTTGCTGTTGCTGTATGTCGAAGGGTGGTACTGCAGTGAGGTGCCCACTGTGGTGGAGAAGTTTGGGCCAGACTCAGGGAAGATGTCTGGGCTAGCGCTGGAGTAAGTGGGAGCCGCTGAGTAGATAGGGTTAGGCTCACTCATGTGGACGGAGCAGCTCAGGCTGGCGCTGGATGTGGATGACGTGGAAGAGGGAATGGAAGCTGAAGAAGAGGAAGAGGAGGGAGTTGCCTGAGAGTTCGAGGACGGAATGGAGGTGGGGGGTGGGTTGATGCCCACCAGCCCACTCACCAGACTGAACAGAGGCTCAGCCCACAGACTGTTACTGCAGTTGTGCGCAGGTTCGAGGGTGAAACGGCCCGTGTAAGAGATGGGGGGCAGCCGTTGGGTGGAGTAGGTCTGATCTGCCAGAGATTTCTCGATGGCAATTTCTGAAAGCGTGTCTGCAAAAGCAAGCACAAAACAGGGAGAGAGTGGATTAGAAACCATAGCACAGCTAGTTAACTCTAAATTGTCTTGAGCTCATTTGATTGCACATAAATGATCCCAAAGGTGTTTTAGTTGTGGGGGTCCTTCTGGCTGTCGAGACTGTGTTTTCCCACAATCTCAGACAGAGCAGCAGGTGCTGATGGAGTGCAGGGACACCCCCTCCCCCCACCAAAACACACTAACACACACACACACACACACACACATTTACCGATCTCCCTCGGAGACAAGAGCCAGCGCAAGCTAAACCATCTGCATGTGCACTTCTCTCAGCGCTCCCTTTCTCATTACTGTCATCCTGATCTCTCTTTCCCACTCACACAGTTTATAATTATTCAGTCTGTACTTTCAACGATTCAAAAATTGGGTTTTAAATTAAGCTGTCCTGCAAATTCTTAATGTCTCATTCATTCAGTAATAAATACTTAGTAATTTGCTGTCAGCTTTGTTGAAAATTTACATTTAAACTTAACATCAGTTCAAATTAATTTCAAAATATGTTATTATAATAACTCTTAAATGTATAAGTTTACATTTAAACAAAGACATATAAAGCATAAAGAGACATTATAATTAACAACTGTATTTTTAGCACACAAAAAAACAACTCTCGCAATTCTCTTTATAAAAGCAGCATGCAGCTTTTTTACCATGCAATGTAATCAAAAGGGATTTAGTGCTTACCTCCAGCAAGGTGGTCAAACTGATCCCCGGGATCCCCAGAGCCAAAGCCTGTGCCTTCAGGTGCCGTGGCATTGAGGAATGGAGTTCCTGAGTTCAGCATGATCATCTCCTCCAGCTTGGGATAGTTATCCATGGGGGAGTGAGGGAAGCTCAGGTGGTCGGAGATCTGCAGAGCAGGCAGGAGCATCTCTGTCTTGGCTGCAGCCATTGCTCTCTGGAGTGAGCTCGGTGAGGAGAGAAGTGTAGTGGAGAGATCAGCAGCTAAACCCCTCAGGGACGACAAATGTGAAGATGCTGCTATGTCTGTCTCTCCTTCTTTCTGTTGATCTCCTCACTCTCACAGTTTGTCTTCCAGTTGTCTTCACTCTTCTCCTTTTTTGATTGTCCAAAGATGCAGAACAAATCCACTATGTCTCAGAAAAAACAAGTGAGATTCAGAATGTCCCTTCTGATCATTCCCTAATTTTCACTTTTTCAGCAAATTAGGTCGATGTTTTGTTTCTGTTGTTGTTTTGAATTGACTGTCACATTTATTTAACGTGTTTGTTATATTTATATATATATATCGCAACGTGTTGCCTGTCAGCTGTCTGCACGAGTGCTGAATCGCTTGGGCTCTCTAAGCTCTTTCTCAGCTCAGAGAATCCCGACTCCTTTATATACCCTCTTGCCGTGACGTAGATGTCCATATTTGGAGTGGAGGAAGCCCATATTTAGGCACTGCAGTGGAGGACACATGACGTTTGCCTAGGGGGAAAAAGCAGATTGGGGAGCTTAAACATTAAATCCGTGCATTAAATGGAGGGGAGATGCCCGTTCCTCCTCCACAGCAAACCAATGCGTGTTAGCGCAGTGTCTCGCTGAGAGAAAGAGAAACGCAGTTCGACCATTTCTGC